>NW_007258114.1:9453-23594 GCF_000164805.1 Carlito syrichta | reverse complement strand
GGGAGTGGCCACTGCACTCCAGTCTGGGCGACGGAGTGAGACTCCAACTCAGAAAAAAAAGAAAACACAATGGGGTGGGCCATGCTCTCGGGGGTGGGATGGGCTTTGGGAATGGGAGATTCACGCCCGCCTGGGACTCTTCACAGGACTCAGAGCAAGCGTCATCCCATCCCTGGAGGGTGGTCAGGCCCGACCCTCTGAGCAGAGGAAGCGCCCAGTCACAGGGACCTGGGCGGAACCCCCAAACTTCAGGGGGAGATTGGGCTCGTGGGCTGGGGGCTGTGGAGGCAGGTGGGGGAGAGGGGCCATCTCGAGGGCGGGGTCTCAGGGAAGGTGGGGCTGCTTCCTCCGAGAAGCCCTGAGGACCCCCAGGCCTTTGTGAGCTGGGTTGTAAGGGGCCGTGCAGGAGGCCAGAGCAGAGGCATCTGGATGAGAGACAGGAGGCTCTGGAGAGAGCGATGGCGGGGTGGACAGAAGGGGTGAGCCAGGTTCCATGTGGGGGTGGCCCAGTGAGCGCTTGTGGGTGACAGAACTGTTTCCAGGCCCGGGACGGCAGAAAAGAAGTTCGCCTCCCAGGGAATGTAGGGAGATAGCCAGCAGGAGGGTAGGTGCAGGGAAAGGGTCGCTCAGATGTCTAACGAGTGACTCAGGCCAGGCACAGAGGTTCACACCTGCAATCCTGGCACTTGGGGAGGCCGAGATGGGAAGATTGCTTGAGGCCAGGGGTTCGAGACCAGCCTGGGCAACATAGCGAGACCCCCATCTCTACAAAAAAAAAAAAAGAAAAAATTAACCAGGCACGGTGATGTACATCCGTAATCCCAGAACTTTGGGAGGCCGAGGCAGGAGGAATTACTTGAGCCCAGGAGTTCAAGACCAGCCCGGGCAACATAGCAAGACCCCATCTCTACAAAAAATAAATACATAAGATGAATGAATGAATTAGTAAATAAATAAACAAGGCCAGGCGTGGTGGCTCATGGGTATAATCCCAGCACTTTCGGAGGCTGAGGCAGGAGGACTGCTTGAGCCCAGAAGTTCAAGGCCAGACTGAGCAACATAGCAAGACCTCATCTCTACAGATAAATAAAGAGTAATAAAAGTGACTCAGGCGCCACTGAGCCACCCGAGGACACACGGGGCCTCGGGACAGTGTGGACAGGCCAGGTATAGACTACCCCTCCCCGCCAGTGACTCTGATCTCCGCCATCTGGGAACGAGTGTTCTGCACCCCTCCAAAGCTCCCCCTAAATCAGATGGACCTGGATCTCCTTGCTCTCTGGAGCCCAAGGCCACCGACCATGTCCGGCAAGGAGCCACACTGGCCTCCCCATGACACCGCCCACCGGCCGAGAGCCCAGATGCAAAACGTTCTCCCTGCTCATCTTCCCAAAATAAGGCTTCGTGGGGAGTGACGGCTGCCCGGTCTAATTAAAACGAGGGAGCCGCCGGCTGCCTGTACCCCGGGGGACTCTTCCCGGCCTGTGTGTGTCACCGCCAGTCCCACGCAAGCTGGGGGCGGAGTAGCGGGAAGGGGGGTGGGCAGTGAGTCACAGCCCCCAGCCACTCATTCCTGTCCCCCTCGGTGGCCGCCCGAGGCTCCGTCTGCTTCTCTTTGGCTGTACCTCATGCCAAAGGTGTCCCTAGGACCCGAACAAGAAAGCCGGACTCCGGCGGGCCACGGCTCCTTGGTGCTGGGACCCACGCCCACTCCCATCGGGCCCCGGGCTCCCCTGCAGCCTGTGGAAGCCCCTTGGCCTCTCTGCCCCCTGCTGTCCACCCTGCCCAGGCCCTGCTCTGTGCTTGTGGCTTCTCGTCCCAGGCTGCCCATTTCTCGGACGGCAACACCAAGGCACAAAGGGACTCGACTGGGCCCCAGGACGAAGCTTCCTTGGGAACAACACTACCTTTCTGACGCTCTCTCGCCACAGTCGTGAAGTGGGGGCAGGGTTCCCCCACCAGGAAGGAGGGGGGAATACCCGTGCAATTCCGCTGCGACCATGATGGGGAGGGGTCTCTGCCCCCCGCCTGTGTCCGCCTGCTGCCCCCAGGGCCAGAACTCTTATCCTGCAGCCCTGCTCACCCCTCAGGGCTCCGCTGGGTGGTCCCTCCTCCAGCTGCCCACCCTGTATCCTCAGGCTGTGGCCGCACCACCCCAGACCTCCCTGTCAGAGCACCCAACTACTGGCCCTGGGCGGAAGTCCCAGTCTGAGAGTGTCAAGGTGCTGTCCACTCGGCAGTGAATGTAGAACGAACACCCCCGTGAACGAACGCTGGGGTCCGTGGGAGCTCTGGGACAGACCCCACTCGGCTCCGAAACGTCTGGCTCAGGGTCCCACGGCTGTCGATACCCAGCTCCCAGGGGTCCAACAGGGAGGCGGGAGGTGAGGAGTCTTGGTATAGGAGTCTTTCCCTGCTCGGTGCTGGCGGCAGAGGTCGCATAGCACAGGGTGAGGCCGACGACCTGGGGTCCCAGCCGTGGCCAGGTTCCCTGGGAGCGGAAGGGCAGAGCCCTGCACCAGGGAAGGTCTCAGCCCTTCCCTTTCTGGCCCGCCCTGCCTATTCCACAGATGAAAACCCCAAGTCCCAGGGAGGAGTCTAGGGAGGAAGAAGAGCCCAGGCTGGGAAGTCAAGCTTCACACTAGGGGCAGGAAGCCCCCTGGCTGTGTGCTGGGGACACGTCGCACCCTCTCTAAGCTCAAAGCTCTCTTCCACAGACAGGAATGAAAGCAACGCCTGACGCCCAGGGCCACCCCAGGCCCCAGGCCGGGCACAGGCCAGCCGCAGCCTGGGGCGCTGCTGCCAACGATCAGCAGCCGGAAGGGACCGGGGATGCCCCACCCCACTCACCCGGGCCGCAGACCGTGGATTTGATCCCTGTACTCTCCAGCACAGGGACCCGGTTGATGGCGCCTTCGATGTGCTGGGTGAACACGTCCCAGTCCAGGTCAAAGAGGCCAAAGGCAAACTTGTCTGACACCTGGTGACACAGGGCAGGGACTGTCTCCTGTGGCCCCAGGAAGGGCACGCTTCCCCGGGACAGACCTGCCCCCCACCACCTTTTTTTTGAGTCGGAGTCTCACTCTGTTGCCCAGCTGGATCATGGCACGATCACAGCCACCGCAGCCTCGACCTGCTGGGCTCAGGTGATCCTCCCGCCTCAGCCTCCCAAGTAGCTGAGACTACTGGGGCATGTCACCATGTCTGGCTAATTTTTCTCTTTTTTGTAGAGACAAAGTCTTGCTATGTCGCCCAGGCTGGTCTTGAGCTCCTGGGCTCAAGTGAGCCTCCCAAAGCACTGGGATTACAGTTGTGAGCCACCACGCCCGGCCCAAACCTTCCCTTCTGATGGCCGCCCAGACTCTCGGCCAGGTGGAGGCCTAGGCCAGCCTCCACTAAGTCACATGAGTCAAAGGGCTGGTGGTCACCCGTGGGGCCTTTTTAATTGGTCTCCCCCCTGCCAACCCATCAGCGAGACCTCTCTGCTGTCCCGACTGCCCTGGCTCAAGCCCCACCTGCTCTGGCCTTGACTGTGGCCGCGGCCTCTGGCTGGTTCTCCCGCTTCAACGGCCATCCTGGATCACACCATGCTTGCTCAATCACACCACCCACGGCTCACCACCACCCAGAGCCCTGCGTGTGCTGCCCGGCCTTCCTCACCACTGGTCACTCTGACCCTCAGCTCCTTGGGAAGCACGAGCCTGATCTGAGCTCAGGGCTGACATCTCTCACTGGGGAATCTCCTCGCCCAGACCCGCCTGTGCCGACTTGTTCCCTCGGTGAGGGCTGTGCTGGGACAGCCCCTTTATAAAATCCTGCTCTGACCACGCACCTAAAAGATATCCTTCTGCTCCAGTCTGCCAGGCTGGACGTTAACCTGTTCACTTTATTCAGAGCACAATCGCCAGCCAGAACTGAGTGGGTATTTGTTTATTTCATGTCTCCCCACCAAAATATAAGCATCCTGAGACAGGGACTTTTATCTTAGTCCCCTTCTTTCTCCAGAAAGAAAAGCTTGAATTTAGCCCAAAGTTGTCATTTAGTCATTCAGTTTGAAAACTAAATGTATACATATGGGGCAGGGACCCCCAAAATCGAGAATTATTTATTGAAAAATTATGTATTTACTTTTACCTGTCTAAACTTCGGTCACCTTTCAAGTCTTCTCCGTTTGATGCAATACACCTATTGAGACTTTTTGCCACTGCTCAAAACAATTTTGAACACGTCAATTTTGATGCCTTTTAGTCCTTCTGCTGTTTTTTTGTTTTGTTTTACCTCTTTCACATCGGCAAAAACGTTTCCCTCTA
The DNA here is from genome assembly GCF_000164805.1 of Carlito syrichta. Lineage (NCBI taxonomy): Eukaryota > Metazoa > Chordata > Mammalia > Primates > Tarsiidae > Carlito > Carlito syrichta. The sequence continues at coordinate 19,284 of NW_007258114.1, read as the reverse complement.
AGGACTTTTTCCATCCAGGACAACACAGGATGAGATTGGGTGAATAGGGAGGGGGCACAGGGGTCCTGCCATTTGAGTCAAAAACTGCTGAACACTCAGCGTGGTGTGGGCAGGTGCGCTCGTAAATCACCCATCACGAAATGGGCAGACGTGCTGCAAGAATCTCCAAAAAAACTCACGGAGGCTGAACGCCGCCTCTCACAGCAACACTAGCTGGACCACTGATGCCAATGGGTTCCTAGAACACTCACCTAGCCGGGACGCCCGTCCTACAAGGGACCTGCCCTCCAAAAGGTAATTCTGGGTCTTGTGGGTCCCCCCTCACACAGGAGGGGCTGTGGGTGCCACGGGGCCTGCCCTCAGTCCCAGAAGCTGCCGGGCGGGCAGCCTGGGGGAGGGCGAGATGCCACCGCAGCGCAGCTGGTGGGGGGCTGGGCACAGTGTCATCTGCTGACAAAGGACGCTGTTCTCATGATCTGAAGCCACCACTCACACCGTGCAGCCTCTGACTGTTGGCATTTCGGGCCGAGCCGCCACCCACCCTGGTGCTGGACGTGTCCATGTACCGGGATCTTCGGGGCTCGGAGTAGGGCGGCCTTGAGCTGGCCGGGGCCCGGGGAGCCTGCATTTCTCAGCCGTGCCTCTGAGGAGCTCCGGGAGGGGCGGCTCCCTGGAACGGGCCCTCTCCGTGCTGAGACGCAGCCCAAGCCCCCCTCCTGCCCTGCCGAGGACCCTGGCCCTCGGCTTCTTACCTCCTCCCAGAAGATGGGGTTGGATTCATAGCCCCCCACGGACAAGGCATCCCCTTGGAGGCGAAGGTAGACAGAGGCGTCGTGATCCCGGACGTTGGGCATGTTCTGGAAGGCAGAGAGGCTGGAATCAGCCAGGGCGGGTGGGGACCTGGCTCCCCGGCCCTGGGGTGGGCCAGCACCTCCCCCCGGGGACCGGGCCCACGATGGACCCGGAACACCTCCTGCTTGGGGTGGAACCCCAAGGGGCCTCGAGCTCCACCCAGCGAGCAGGCCACGCCCACGCAAGAGCTCCTCCCAGGGGCAGGCCACGCCCACGCAAGAGCTCCTCCCAGGGGCAGGCCACGCCCACACAAGAGCTCCACCCAGGGACCGGCCACGCCCACTCGAGAGCGCCACCCAGCGGGCCGGCCACGCCCACTCGAGAGCGCCACCCAGCGGGCAGGCCACGCCCACTCAAGAGCTCCACCCAGCGGGCAGGCCACGCCCACGCAAGAGCTCCTCCCAGGGGCAGGTCACGCCCACGGAAGAGCTCCACCCAGGGACCGGCCACGCCCACTCGAGAGCGCCACCCAGCGGGCAGGCCACGCCCACGCAAGAGCTCCTCCCGGGGCAGGCCACGCCCACACAAGAGCTCCACCCAGGGACCGGCCACGCCCACTCGAGAGCGCCACCCAGCGGGCCGGCCTCGCCCACGCAAGAGCGCCACCCAGTGGGCAGGCCACGCCCACTCAAGTCACTCCTTCCCCCAATCCCATAAAGTAACGGGGAAGGGGGAAGAGATGGGTGGAGGAAAATGGGAATCGAGGGGAAAAAGTCACAGCCACAAAGCCAAGAAAACAGGGAACAGGGTAGCCGAGGAGGCAGGTTTCTTTCTCTTTTTGCATTGGAGTGCCGCTCTGTCACCCAGGCGGGAGAGCAGTGGCACGGTCACGGCTCACCGCAGATTTGACTTCCTGGACTCAGGTGAGCCTCCCGCCTCAGCCTCCCGAGTAGCTGTGACTACAGGTGTGCACTACCACGCCTGGCGAACGTTTGTGTTTTTTGTAGAGACGAGGTCTCGCTACGTTTCCCGGGCTGGTCTTGAACTCCTGGGCTCAAGCAATCCTCCCACCTGGGCCTTCCAAAGTGCTGGAAGGACAGGCGCGAGTCGCCGTGCCTGGCCGAGGGAGATTTCAACCAACACTGGAGGATGCAGAGTGGATGCAACAGGGATGATGTTTTAGCTAGGGTTTGGGGGAGGGAAACTAAACAAGTCAAACCAGTCTGAGCCCCTCCTGCCTCCCTTTGAATCTGCAGAGGCTGAGCTTGTGGCCCCAGGGTCCTTCTGCAGGGGGTGACGCTTGTGTGCAGACAGATCTGCCCTTAGCAAGGTGGGTCCTGAGAGGCTCCAGATTTGGGGAGTGCAGGGGAAGTGGACTCCCATCACCCCCCCATTTCCCCAACAGCAGATTGGAGACTCCTCTATACAGACACTGAATGGCCCAAGAAAGGCTCCAGATTTTGACACTGAGGTCCCTTACCAAAGAGGAAAGTTCATTGCTTAACCTTCCTAAGAGGCTCTTCAGTCCTCCCCTCCAAGCCTCCAATCAGCCTGCTGGAATCTCACTCTTAAAAATGGAGCGACAGAGTGAGACTCCAACTCAAAAAAAAAAATATGAAGCCATAGGCCGGGCTCCGTGGCTCAGCCTGTAATCCTGCGCTTTGGGAGGCCAAGGGGAGTGGATTGCCTGAGCCCGCTGGTTTGAGACCCACCTGGGCAACTTGGCGAGACCTCATCTCTACAATAAAATTTTAAAAAATGAGCCGGGCATGGAAGCGCGCGCCTGTAGTTCCAGCTACTTGGAAGGCTGAGGCGGAAGGATCGCCGGAGCCCAGCAGGTCGAGGCTGCGGTGGCCGGGAGTGGCCACTGCACTCCAGTCTGGGTGACAGAGTGAGACTCCAACTCAAAAAAAAAAAATGAAACCACAGGCTGAGCATGGTGGCTCATGGCTATAATCCCAGAACTTTGGGAGGCCAAAGTGAGAGGATTTCCTAAGTCCACGGGTTTGAGACCAGCCTAGACAAGTTGGTGAGACCTCATCTCTACGATAAATCAAAAAAATTAGCTGGGAGTGGTGGCATGTGCCTGTTGTTCCGGCTACTTGGAAGGCTGAGGTGGAAGGATCTCCTGAGCCCAGCAGGACGAGGCTGCAGTGGCCGTGAGTGTGCCACTGCACTCCAGCTTGGACAACAGAGTAAGATTCCAACTCAAAAAAAAAAAAATGGAACCACAAAGAGGCCAGGCATGGTGGTTCACACCTGCAATCCCAGGACTTTGAGAGGCTGAGGTGGGAGGGTTGCTTGAGCCTAGGAGATTGAGACCAGCCTGGGCAACATAGCGAGACCCTGTCTCTATAAAAATAAAAAAATTAGCTGGGCATAGTAGCACATATCTGTAGTCCCAGTTACTCAGGAGGCTGAGGCGGGAGGATCCTTTGAACCCGGGGGGAAGCTGCAGTGGGCCATAATCGTACCACTGTACTCCAGCATGGGCAACAGAGTGTGACCCCAACTCAAAAAAAAAAAACAAAAGCAACCACAACAAGAACTTTAGAGATATAGAAGACTGGGCCCATAAAACCAGGGGCTATGAAAAGGAATCCAAGATTGAGAAAGAGGTCTTCAAATTAGGTATGATTGTCAAAAGGAAAAATTTAACAAGAGGATTAGATGGAGCTGAGGCCATCACCCAGCTTTTAGGCTAAAAAATATATAGAAATGGAAATTGGGAGTGGAAAGAAGTAAGAAAATCAGAAGCTCGATTCTAAAGTGCAGCATCCATCTTACAGAGGTTCCAGAGAGAGAAACCAGGTACAGTGGCTCACATCTGTCATCCCACCACTGCTGGAGGCCAAGGTGGGAGATCACCTGAGTCCAGGAGTTCGAGACTAGCCTGGGCAACACAGTGAGACCTCACCTCTACAAAAAATAAACATATTAGCCAGGTGTAGTGGTGTGTGTCTCTAGTCCCAGCTACTCGAGAGGCTGAGGCAGGAGGATTGCCTGAACCCAGGAGGCCGAGGGTGCGGTGAATGGTGATCATGCATGCCACTGCACTCCAACCTGGGTGACAGAGAGAGAGAGAGAGAGAGACCCAGACTCAAAAAATAAAAAATAAAAAGAGAGAGATGACAGAGAAAGGTAGAGTGGGGAAAATGTCAAAGCAATAATCTTAGAAGATTCCTCAGATTGAAAATCATGAAGCTGACCTGAAGGATCCACGAGTGCCCACCAATCCCTGGACTGGACAGAGGCCTGTGCCAAGGCCACGTTGTGTGAAACACAAGAACACTAGGTGACCAGGGGGGCCATAATCAAAGGGACCATATCACTGGAGACTGGAAGACATGGAGCAAAGTCTTCAAAATTCTGACAATGATTTTAAATGTAGAACTCTAAATCCCATCAAGCCATCAATCAAGTCTAAGAAAAGAATGAAGACTTTTTCAGACATTCACAGACACAGAGCCTTGCCTTATCACAGTCCCCTTCTCAGTAAACTGCCAGAGAACATGCTTTGACAAAAGGAGAAAAATAAACTACGAAAGTGTAAGTCATAGAGTCAAGAAAGAGTGGAACCAAACAAAAGAGGCATGAAGAAGGTCCCAGGGTGACAGCTGAGCATCAGGCTGAGAGGTGAGCCATTCAAAATAGAGCAGGACCTGCCTAGGCAACTTGGCGAGAGCTCATCTCTACAATAAATCAAAAAGATTAGCCGGGCATGGTAGCACGCGCCTGAAGTTCCAGCTACTTGGAAGGCTGAGGCAGAAGGATCACCGGAGCCCAGCAGGTCGAGGCTGCGGTGGCTGAGAGTGTGCACTCCAGTCTGAGTGACAGAGTGAGACTCCAACTCAAAAAAAAAATAAAAATAAAAATAGAGCAGGAAATCTGAAGGCAGTGGGAAGGAGTCCACCAAGGGAGGGAATTGGGACTTAGAGACTTTATGTGATCTATCCAGAGTATTCAGAAAGTAGTATTGATAGGTATTTCACAGATCTGTTGAAACATTGGGGGAAAGAAGTAACAGTTATAAATATAAATTAAAATATTCTCAACAATAGTATACTAGCAAATGGAATCCAGCAACACATAAAAGGATACAACACCATGACCAAGTGGGATTCATCACAAGAATGCAAGGTTGGTTTAAAATCAATCAGTGTAATCCACCACATCAATAGAGTAAAGGACAAAAGCCACATAATTCAATAGATGCAAAAAAAACATTTGAAAGACCCAATATCTTTAATAATTTTTTTAAAAGCCTCAACAAACTTAGAATAAAAATGATCTTCCTCAAACTGATGTAGAATATCTATTTTAAAAACCCTCAGCTATCATCACTTTATGAAGAAAATCTGTCTACTGATTTTCATCTATGATCAGGAACAAAAGAAGAGTGTCCATTCTCACCACTTTCATTTCAACATTGTATTGGGGGTTCTAGCCAGGGCAGCAATTAGGCAACAAAAATAATGAAGCACACCCAGATTGGAAAAGAAGTAAAACTATCCTTATTTGCAGATAACATATATAGAATCCTAAGGAACCCAATAAAAACTATTAGAACTAATAAAATGGTTCAACAAGGATGTAGGATACAAGGTCAATGTTTTATAAAAAGAAATAAAAACTATTGTGTTTCTGTTTACTAACACTGAGCAATCTAAAAAATTAAATAATTCCATTTACAACATAATAAAAAATAATGCATATGCTTAAGAATAAATTTGATGAAAAAACTATAAAATATGAACTCTAAAAACTAGAAAATGCTTTGGAAAGAGATTAAAGAGAATCTAAATAAATAGAAAGACGTCCCATGTTCATGAAACAGAAGACTTACCGTTGTTAAATTGGCAATATACCCCAAAAGGGTCTACAGAGTCAATATAAACCCCATCAAAATCTCACCTGGCTTCTTTGCAGAAATTGACAAGCTAATTCTAAAATTCATGTGAAAATGCAAGGGAACCAAAATACTATAAAAACCTTGAAAAGAAAAAAACAAGAGTTGGAAGACTCACACTTCCTAATTAAAAAACTACTGCAAGCCGGGCTCAGTGGCTCAGCCTGTAATCCTGCGCCTTTGGCGAGTGGATTGCCTGAGCCTGTGGGTTCGAGACCCGCCTGGGCAGCAAGACCTCATCTCTACAATAAATTAAAAAATCAGCCGGGCGTGGTAGCGCTTGCCTGTAATTCCGGCTACTTGGAAGGCTGAGGCGGAAGGATCGCCGGAGCCCAGCAGGTTGAGGCTGCGGTGGCCGGGAGCGGCCACTGCACTCCAGTCTGGGCGACAGAGTGAGACTCCAACTCAAAAAAATAAAAATAAAATAAAAATAAAAAACTACTGCAAAGCTGCAGTAATCAAGACTGTGAGATACCGAGTAAGGCTAGACCTACAGATCAATGGAATAGAATGGAGAGTCCAGAAATAAGTCCTCAGTTTTATGGTCAATTGCCTTTCAACCTGAAAATCACATGCTGAGACAAAATAGAATAGTCTTTTCAACAAATGATGCTGGGCCAACCGGATAGCCACACACACAAGAATACAATTGGATCCCTAACTCACACTATACACAAAAGGTAACACAAGCTGGATCACAGACATAAGTATAAGAGCCAAACTGTAAAAGAAAATCTCAGAAGAAAATATTAGGAGTAAATCTTTGTGGTCTTGGGTTAGAAAACATCTTCTTACATATGACACTAAAGCACAAATGACAAAAGGGAAAAAATAGAGATGAATTGGACATCATCAAAATTTAAAACATGTGCTACAAACCATTTCATAAACAGTGAAAAGACAACAACCCACAGAATGGGAGAAAATGTTTGCAAATCTGAGAAAGGACTTGTAACTAGAATATGTAAAGAACTCTTACAACTCAATAAAAAGACATGCAACTCTATCTAAAAAGCCAAAGGTCTGAGTAGACATTTTTCCAAAGAAGAGATACAGATGGTCAATAAGTACAGGAAAAGAGATTCAACATCACTAGTCACTAGGGAAATCAAATCAAAACCACAATGAGATACCACTTCACACCACCAGGATGCCTAGAATACAATAAACAAACTAACAGGAGTTAGTGAGAATGTGGGAAATTTGGAGCACGCGTACCTCTCTGGTGGGAATATGAAATGGTGCAGCTTCTTTGGAAAACAGTCTAAAATGTTAAATATAGGGTTACTCTATGACTTCATAATTCCAATCCTATGTATAGGTTGACTATCCCCTATTTGAAATGATTGGGACCAGAAGTGTTGCGGATTTTGAAATTTTTCAGCTCTTGGGTATTTGATTTAGGTGCTTATCAACTGAACATCCCAAATCCAAACATCGGAAATCCCAAATACTCCAGTGAGCATTTCCCAAGAGAAATGAAAACATACATCCACACAAAAACTCGAACATGAATGCTCGTAGCAGAACCATCCATAACCAAAAAGTGGAAGCAACCCAAATGCCCATCAATGGATGAGGGGATAAATAAAATGCAGCATGTCTACACAATTGAATATCACTCAGCCACACAAAAGGAATGAAATGCTGTTACATGTCATAATGCTACTCCACGGATGAACCTTGAAAACATGATGCTAAGTGAAAGAAGCCAGTCATGGCTTTCATGATTCCATTTATATGAAATGTCCAGAATAAAAAAATCCATGGAGCCAGGAATGAGATGTGTGATTGTGGGAAATGGGGAGTGACTGACGATGGGCATGGGTTTTAGGGGATCAGGGTAATGTTACATACATATATAGCATGTAACACACACAACACATAACAGTTACATAGGAGACGGAATCCCATGAGGGGAAAAAAAACTATTAATAACTCCAGGAAACACAAAGGGCCGGACACAGCTTACTCAGGAGCTTAACAATGTTTACATAGCCATAACATTGCAAGGAGGGGCTACCGGTGTAACCAATAAACAAACAAAACAAAACCATTTAGAAAGCAAGCCAGGGGGAGAAGGGGTCTGCTGCCACAATGACCTGCCTTCCCTCAGGCCTTCTCTCACCTACACTTGCACTGGAGAGGAACACACGGGATGTGACCTCTGACCTCGCTGTCCTCTCTCAGAGAGCGGGAGAGGGGAATTGGAGAGGCCAGAAGGCATGCTCTGGCAGACGCCTCTCACTCCTGTCCAGTCTCCCGGGTGTCCTGCTCATCTGTAGCGTCGGAATGAGAATATCTGCACTGAAGGGTTGTCAGGAGGCACATGGACGTTCTCAGCAACTGAGCACTGTTTACAAATCATAGGAGCGGTATCTCTTTTGCTTTGTTTTGTTTTTTCGCGTTGGAGTCTCACTCTGTCGCTCAGACTGGAGTGCAGTGGCCGCTCCCGGCCACCGCAGCCTCGCCTGCTGGGCTCCAGCGATCATAGCCACTACAGCAAAGCTGCTCTAAAAACAAAACAAACTCCGGAGTTCCATACAGCAGGACAGTGGGGACCCCTGGTGGCCAGGGAAGCCCCTGACGTCTGTTCCAGCAGGATTCCCTTCTGATTTTCCTGCTCCTTGCTGAGCACCTAGCACTAGCATGGGCTCAGCTCAGCACCAGTGTGTCCATCCAGCCCCTGGACTATCCCCTCCATGAGGGAGTCACCCTGCTCTGGCTGTCCCCACCAGGGTCTTGATGCCACTGACATCCCTGCCTCCTGACATCAGTCCGTTCCCTTCCATCTGCTTCCTTCCCCCATCCAAATCCTGCCCGGTTGCTTCTGCGTCTGGTCTGGGGCTCCAGCCGCCCTGGTCTCTTCCTGAAGCACCAGCTGACAATCGCTCCATGCCCCTCTGGCACTGTCATTGTCACCACAGTCACCAGGCGCGTGCCAGGCACCATGCTCTCCCCTGTCCCTCTGTTCTTCCCTCAGTACAGCCCTATGAGGTAGGGACAGTTACCACCCATTTTGCAGAAAAGGATACTGAGATTCAGAGTGGTGACCGGACTCGCCCAGGCTGGGTCATGGAGCTGTCGGCACTCAAACCCAGAACCTGGACACCCACTCACCACTTTGCACCAGTACGGATCAGCCGTGCCTTGTTTCTGCAAACGCAGAAGGTGGACCAGAGGTGAGCCCATCTGAGGGCCCCAAGACCATCTGCTTTAACAGAAGCAGAGAGCAGGTCCAGAGAGTGAGGGACCAGTCCAGGCTGCAAAGGGAACTGGAGGCAGAACTTGCTAGGACCCTCACAATTGGGTGGTCCCTGGGGCAACACAGCCCCCTCTGGCCACCCAAGAAGAAAGACACACGTGAGCCCTGGGTCCTCACGGGCCAGCAGGAGCCCCAGACGAGACGCTGTGAGGTGGTGTCTGATCAGGACGGCCAGTGTCCTGCTGCCCGTGGCTGCCAAGTCCATGGCACTTCCTGAGCAGATGGGGTGGGTAGGTGGGCAGCAGGCACCCAGGACAGTGTCCCTGGCCACAGGACCTGCCTGGCAGGGAGAAGCTTGTTCTCCGGCCCACCCAGGGGTCAGATCAGACCATGGGGGTGGAGGGGCAGTAGCGCAGATCAGGGTCAGAGGCCCAGCTGCTCTCCGGATTCAGACTGGCTGCTCAAAGCAGCCTCTGGAAGGGCTGACTTCAGGCACCTGGGCATGACCAGCGGAGGGAGGGAGCTCGAGGAACTTTGACCCCGGCCCCAAATCTCGACTTCCCTCCCTCCGAGCCTGGAAGTTTCTGGTGCTGAGCACACAGGCGTCTCCACTGGAGGCGAATACAGCCCCCTAGCTTGGTTCTGACCTTATCTTTGTTTTTTGAGTCGGGGTCCCACTCTGTTGGCCAAGATCCTTCCGCCTCATCCCCCGAGTGGCCGAGACGACAGCCAAACCCACCGCACTCAGCTCTCCGGGGCTTTTGGGAGAGACAGTGTCTCAGCAGGTTGCCCGGGCGGCTCTCGACCCTTCCGCGTGGGCCTCCCCGAGAGCGAGCCGCAGAGCCAGGCTGCGGGAGGGACGAGGGACAGAGCACGGCGCCACAGCCGGGCTCCGAGGACACGCAGCGGCCGTCCTCCCCGCGGG
>NW_007258114.1:8266-8510 GCF_000164805.1 Carlito syrichta | reverse complement strand
AGGAGGGGCTTGCCCCGAGGGAGGAGCTTGCCTGGAGGGCGGGGCCCGGCCCGAGGGAGGAGCTTGCCTGGAAGGAGGGGCTTGCTCCGAGGGAGGAGCTTCCCTGGAGGGCGGGGCCTGGTCCGAGGGAGGAGTTTGCCCGGAAGGAGGGGCTGGCCCCGAGGGAGGAGCTTGCCTGGAGGGAGGGGCCCGCCCCGAGGGAGGGGCTTTCCGGAAGGAGGGGCTGGCCCGGGGGGCGGGGCTT
>NW_007258114.1:0-7835 GCF_000164805.1 Carlito syrichta | reverse complement strand
AGGGGCTGGCCCGGAGGGGCTTTCCCCGACGGAGGAGCTGGCCCGGAAGGAGGGGCTTCCCTGAGGGAGGAGCTTGGCCCGAGGGAGGAGCTTTCCCGGAGGGAGGGGCTTTCCCGGAGGAGGGGCTTGCCCCGAGGGAGGAGCTTGCCCGGAAGGAGTCAGGGGAAGGACCCACTGGGGCTCAGACGCCTGCCCCACTTCCCCACCCTCTCCGGGACTATGGTCCACGTAGTGGCCAAGCCTGGCGTCTCCCCAGGGTAGGGAGGGACGGCCACCGGGTTTGAGCTCCCAGCGAGTCCAGGCATCCCTTCTGCTGGGGCCTGACCCTTAGCAACAGCAGTCTTGTCTCTCACCCTGCCCCACCCCACAGCCTCAGGCCAGCTCCCTGGACGGCCTGCAGTCCCATCCTGCCACCCCCAGAACCTTGCCACCTCCCGGGAGTCTCCCTTGGTACACCACAGCCCCCGGCAACACCCTCAGAGCCCTTCTCAGCATGTTTTGGAATTGCCCGTGTACTTGCCTGAACCTCCCCCCATCTCCATGCAGGGAAGAGGTGGGTCTCGAACTCCTGGGATTAAGCGGTCCTCCCGCCTCAGCCTCCCAAGGTGCAAGAGCCATCACACCTGGCCTTGGGACTCTTTGTCTGTTACAGCCAGTGTCACGAATAGAGGGAAGGAGATGACTGGAGGGGGAGTAGATGAAGGAGGGGGAGGCGGGTGGCGGGAGAAGGGGAGAAGAAACAGACAGATGGGGAATTGATGGACAGAGCGATGGGTGGCTGGACAGAGAGACGGATGAGGAAGGGATGGTTGAGTGATGGATGGTCAGTGACAGGGCGGCAGGAAGCTCCCAGCCACCACCGCAGGAGACAGGAGCTGAGGACAGAGTTCGTTGTTCTCGTTGTTTTGAGTCGGTGTCTCACTCTGCTGCCCAGGCTGGAGTGCAGTAGTGTGATCACAGCTACTGCAGCCGCAATCTCCTGGGCTCAGGCTATCCTTCCGCCTCAGCCTCCCAAGTAGCTGAGGCCACCACACTTGGCTCATTTTTTTTTAGAGATGAGGTCTTGCTATGTTGCCCAATCTGGTCTCAAACTCTTGGGCTCAAGCGCACCGCCTCCCAAAGTGCTGGGATTACAGATATGAGCCTCCATGGGCCTCAGAGAGTTTTTGAGCACCAGGAATCAGTGCTCTCCGAGACAGGCACCTGGGCATATTGTGCAAACATTCGGGGGTCCCCTGAAACTTCTAGGCATAGAACATGGCACAAAGAGAGGCTGGCTGCACCACGCAGGACAGGCTCAGACTGTAGTTTGGGTATCTATGAAAAGCCATGCCTTGAAGGCCAAGAGGGCAGCCCTGTGGGAGCGCACCTGGGCTGTGTCATTCCATTCTCAGGCCACCTGGAAACACCCAGTGTTACCATTCCCATTTCACAGAGGAGGTGACAGGCTCAGGGCCGTGAGGGAACCAGGAGCATCACGTCAACTGTATGTGGCCACGCTGGGGCTCAGAGCCTGGTCCCTACACCGCCCCTCACCCCACAGCCTCACACAGAACCCGGGGCTGTCCACCTACCTGGATGCCCTCGATGCGCTCTGTGACAACATAGGCATGGTGCATGGCCACCAGGGGAACCTTGACGCCAGCCATCCTGCCCACGGTGCTTGCCCACACTCCTGCAGGCAGAGCACAGACAGCTCAGCTCTGCTGGCCCCAGAGGGAGCCGCCACCCAGATGGGCAAAGGCACCTCTGCAGACCCATCTGTCCTGGCAGGGATGCCCCACCCCAAGGAGAGGCCCTGAGGGGGTGGGACCAGGTTTGAGGGACAGCCATGTTGCTCACCCAGGAGTCAGGGGAAATGTCATTCCCACCTGCACAGTTGACCACACAGGGCGTCTGGATGGAGCCGTATTCTGTCTCCACGGCCGCAATCCGCCGCACCCCAAAGTCATCCGTCCGCACACGAATGCCAGTCACCGGACAGTTCTCAATGACCTGGGATGGAGAGGAACTGTTTCTAAAACCACATGGGGCTGCTTGGAGGCACTGGCCACCCACCCTGACTAACCCCACTCCCCCAGACGGGACCCACGGCACTGTTTCAGCTAGTAGCAGTCTCGTGTTGAGACCATCAGGAAAACAGGGTAACCACAGCACTAAAAGACTAGTCCAATCAGTCCTTGACTTGGAGAACTTGTCACAAGTGGAGCCAGTCATCCAACTTGATTGGGGGGGGGGCACTTTTTCGTAATGTGAAAAGTTGAGTTTTTAAAAGTAAGACATTTGATAATAGAAAGATGTTTGTGATCTATTTGATTTAAAAATAAGAACGAAACAACATGCAGCTTGGTTCTATTTTGTAGACATGCCTATCTTCATAGAAAAAATATTTGGGGTGAAACACACTAAAATGTCAATACCGGTTACCAGTGGGTGATTTTCACTTCCTTTTTGCTTATTTCTCTTTAAAAAATTTTTAAAAAAATAATTCATGTTTGAGACAAATGAAAATAAACAGTACGGGGAGAGATTTTGAGAGGATTCACTCATGTGACAGAACCAGACCCTCGGGGGAAGGAGGACGGGAAGTGGGTGCACCCACTGGCATAAGTTGCCATCTGCGAATAGAACCAAGGCACAGCCCTCCCCCCTTGGCAGGAGTGGATCAGAAGATGCGAGAGGGTCTCCGTGGCCCCAGGTCACACAGCAGGCAGACAGTGGCGTCTGCTCTTGTGCTTTCCGCCCTCGGAGTTAATTAGGCAGGAGGGGTGGGCTGGGAGCAGGGGACGCCAAGCTGGGCGGCGGCCGTCAGTACCTGTGCTCCTCGGGCAGCAGCAGCCCTGGTGAGGGCGGTGCAGGTGCCGGCGGGGTCCATGGTGCCGTCGTGTGGCACGTACAGGGTTCCATAGAGGCCGTCCACATTCATCAGCGGGTACAGAGCCTGGGTCTCTGCAGGGCTCAGCACGTGGGATTCCACACCATAGGCTTTGCCCAACTAGAGGACCCGGAGGAAATGAACTAAGCCCGTGGGGAGCAGACCCCCAGGCCACGGTCCGCCCCAATGGGCCTCCAAGGCAAACTTGAACCCCACATCCTCTCGGGAACCTTTGCCAGTCAGCATGCCCGCGCGGGCCCTGCTCCTCGAATCCGCTCCGGCATACGGTGAAGGCGCATGGAGCAGTGCATTGACGTGGGCTCTGGGGCCAGACCGTGGGCCTCCACTCTTGCTCTGACACTCACTGGCTATGTGACCTGGGACAGGTTGCTTAATACCACCTCCATGAAAAAAGGGTGGCAACAGTTTATGTAGTTGACAAAGAACTTAAGCCAGTTCCTGGCCCAAAGCGTTTATTATATAAAATAAATAACCCTACAGGGCTAATATTTGGGGCCGGAGGGTCAGGCTTCCCCGTCAGACCGGCTTCCCCAACATGGTCCTTAGTGCCAGACTCTGTGAGACTCAGTGTCAGAGAGACCACGTCCCCGACACATCTGACTGGCCCATGCACAGCCAATCGGTGTCCGCGGGCGTAGCCCATCGGGACGGGCTCCGCCTACTAGAGATGAGCTGAACCAATCAGATTCTCTGTCTGGGAATGGTGAATGGAGCCTGGCAAAGTCACGTGCTCCAGGCGGCCCAATCAGCGAGAAGCAGTCCTAGGACTGTAACCCAAAACTGTCATCTGCTGGGGCTCCCCTCCTGCAGGGTTCTGCCCTCCCCATCGCCGGCAGGAGGGGCACCCAGTGCCACGCTCCCCCACCCCGGAGCGCCCCCGCCGTCCTGAGCCCCCCGGGAGCGCACACCCACCGACATGAGCCTCTTGTACTCGTCCAAGCGCTGCCGGTTAGATGCAATGAAGAGACCTCCGTTCTGGATCCAGCCCGTGTGCAGCCCGGTCTCCTCCTGCAGTTCATGGCTAACCACGCGCCTCGTGTGGGCCAGAAGCTCTACCTCCACGTCGCTGGGCCGCAGCTGCCACAGCAGGCCTGGTCCGGGAGGGAGGGCGTGCGCCGTTAGTCCCCAGTGAGGGGCTCGCACCCAGTTCTCCCAGCCGGCTATCACGCAGCGCCCGTGGTCTTTCTGGGGCCATGGGGAGCCCACGAGGCGGCTGAGCGGGAATAGACTGGATCAAAGCTAGATGTCAGGGCGGCCCTGTCCTGGGGCAGCTCACAGTGACCAGTCAAAGGGGTTCCGTTATGGAGCACCTACTGTGTGCAAGCCCCAGTGCTGAGCCTGTCATGGGGTGATCTCAACCCACCCACAGAGCAGCCCACAGATGTGATGTGATTATTTTAGGATGAAATTAAGGTGGCACCCAACGGTCTTGTGTCCAAGGTCACCGAGCAGGTGAGTGGTGGGGTCGGGACACCAACCGCGTGACGGAAGCCCCAATCTACACTCGATTGCTCTCTAGCAGCTGAGTCAGAAGTGGGAGCCCACAGACATGCCTGGTGTCATGTCACCAGCTAAGATAGGTGGCCCAAGGCAAGACAAGCCTTAGAGGCAGTGACGTGCTGAAGCCAGCTGGCACCAGCTCTCAAGAGCCAGGGTGAACCTTTTCCCAGCCCCACAGGCCATGACCACACTTTGGTAGCTTGATATTGGCTCCGGGTGGCAGTGTTTACACCACAGAAATGGGCAAACGCCACAAATTAGGAAAACTGGCTTACCAGGACACTCTTGATGAAAAGGGTGAAGGCAAACCGGGTGTGGTGGCTCACACCTGTAATCCCACCACTTTGGGAGCTGAGGCAAGAGGACTGCCTGAGCCCAGGGATTCAAGACCAGTCTGGGCAACACCTTGTTTCTACAATCAATCAAAAAAGTAGCCAGGCGTGGTGGTGCACGCCTGTGGTGCCAGCTATTTGACAGGCCAAGGTGAAAGGATTGCCTGAACCCAGAAGGTCGAGGCTACGATGGCCGTGAGCATGCCACTGCACTCCAGTCTGGCAATGGAATCAGACTTCAACTCAAAAAAATAAAATAAGACAAGACAGTTGGGGCAGAAGGTTGCCTGCCCCAGGACATGCACAATGCCGTGCTTAATATATGCCCAGTGGCCAGTGAGGAGCATGAGAATTGTAGAAACCTTCAGTATCCATGGAGGACACAGTCCTGTGTCACCCTAATGACCCCCATCTGTCCTCCCCCACGCCTCAGGACACCCTCAACTCTGGTGGCTCTGCCCAGGAATGGGATTTCTACTCTTTGTACCAAACAGTTGTCTGAGGGTCCCAACCCTGGTCCCAGCCTCACTCTTTGGGCCACATGGGCAGCATGTGCTCCCTCCCCCACCACAGCTCTTCAGAGACTCCGGGGGCAAGCGGTGCCCCCAAATCTGCCTGCCTTCAGATGGACCACACAGCCTTTCTCAATGGTCTTTCCCCTCTAGCCCAGCTCCCTCCAGCAGGCTTGTGGTTGCCAACCCAGAACTGGCCCTGCAGGCTATGGCCCCGTGCTGCATCCTGCCGTCCCAGCCCCTGCCCGGCCCTGAGACCCCTACCTGCTGTGTGCCAGGTGGTCCCGGAGGTCAGCCGCTCCCGCTCCAGGAGCACCGCCCCGCTCACTCCCAGCTTGGCCAGGTGGTACAGGGTCTGGCAGCCCAAGCTGCCCCCGCCGATAACCACCACGTCGGCTGTGCTGGGCAGGGGCCGGCTAGGGCCTCGGGACACCGTCGAGGGGTCTCGTGGCTCCTTCAGGGTCCGCTGATATGGCACGTTCTTCTCGGCCGTGGGGCCGGCTGTGCTGGTCAGGGTGCGCAGTCCCAAGCCCTGGGAAGGGCTCCGGGTAGGGCGTGCCGTGGCCACACGCAGGGCTCGGTTCAGCCAGGCCATGGGGACTCTGGGGCTTCGGCACAGCAGGGAGCTGGGGAGAGAGTCAGGGCTGGGTGGGGCCTGAAGGGGACACCGTGAGGGGCCGTGCTAAATGACTGCCCAGGGAACATGGGCTCCATGGTGGTACCTTCCAGGGCCTCCCTCCTGTTGCCTCCCCACAGCACTTGTTCATTCATTCATTCATTCATTCTGCACGTATGTATTAAGGGCCTGACTGTACGCAGGATACCTATGGTAGGGAGAGGTTTCTGCCAGTCCACGAATAAGATGGAGAGTGCCACAGTCTGGGTGGGGTTGAAGCCACAAGAAGGGGCAGAGGAGAGGGGCTGACATGGCTGGCAGATGCTTAGAACGGGACCTGGGAAAGTGGGGTTCCCTGGTGAGGGAGGGCAAAGAGCATGGGGAGAGGCCCCAAGGACAGCGGACCAAGAATGAGGAACAAAAAGGAGCTCTAAGCCGGGCTCGGTGGCTCAGCCTGTCATCCTGCGCCTTTGGGAGGCTGAGGTGAGTGGACTGCCTGAGCCCGTGGGTTCGAGACTTGCCTGGGCAACTTGACGAGACTTCATCTCTACAGTAAATAAAAAATTAGCCGGGCGTGGTAGCATGCGCCTGTAGTTCCAGCTACTCAGAAGGCTGAGGCGGAAGGATCGCCGGAGCCCAGCAGGTCGAGGCTGCGGTGGCCGGGAGCGGCCACTGCCCTCCAGTCTGGGCGACAGAGTGAGACTCCAACTCAAAAAAAAAAAAGAAGGAGCTCTGATGTCACGGGACACTCAGACCCAAATCACAGAGGCAGAGGGTGCTGGGAGGCGGCAGGGGGAGGAGGCCCAGCCTGCCAGCCTCAAGAGCCCTATCGGAGGGCAGGAGGCCCTGGAAGCGGGCCAAGCCGCCTGGAACCCCACGGAACGATGCTGGAGGAGAGCCCGGTGCTGCCGTTCCGGCTGGGACTTAGGTGGGCCGGGCGTGAAGGAGGCCAGAGCCCCTAGAGGTGACAGCGGAGAGAGTAGAGCAAGGCAGAGCCGGGGTGGGGTTCCCTACACACACAAGGGGAGGCGGTCACAGGGTGGGAGGGCAGGCAGCCCTGGAAAGGGCCACCCAACCCTCAGCCTGAGCCTGTTCATTCTCCCAGAGGGCCCTCCCAAACCCAAACCAGACTTGTTTCTCCCATGCCATCCCCAAAGCCCCGTGGACCCAAGGCAGAAGTTGATAAAGGCTATGGTGTCCAGACCCTCTCGCCCGGGGCCACCTTGGATTCCAGCATGGAGGCTTCCTCCCCTCTGCTCCTTCTCCTTCAGGAAGCCTGCCCAGACTGCCCCAGCCAGAAGAATCTAATAATAATAGGTAACAGGGAGCCCACCATTGATGGAGATGTGCCCAGGGTGTCTCCCTGGGGGGGGTATTGCCCAATATGGGGAGCGAAAGACACTTCAGAGAGACTTCCAGCACCCTCGTCCAGGATCAGCCAGAAAAACAAAAGGGATTGGGCTGTGATCCTTGGTGCTGAGGTGGGCTGTGCCCCCTACATCAATATATATTTTGTGTGTGTCAGGGTCTTACTCTCCTGCCCAGCCTGGAGTGCAGTGGCAGAATCCTGGCTCACCACAGCCTCGACCTGCTGGTCTCAGATGATCCTCCCACCTCAGTCTCCACAGTAGCTGGAACTACAGCCACATACCACCATGCCCGGCTAATTTTTTCACTTATTTAGAGATGAGGTCTCATCAAGTTGTCCAGGCTGGTCTCCAACCCCTAGGCTCAGGCAATCCTCGCATCTCAGCCTCCCAAAGTGCTGGGATTACGGGTGTGAGCCACAGCGCCCGACCCCTACAACAATATTAATGATTAACATGAATTAGCTAACTCATTCGGAAAGTCAGCTTCCACTCCCAAGGGTGGCCCCTAGGCTGAGCAGTCAGAACACCCAAAACGCTCTGAGGTCAACGTGACTAGGGTCTAGACTTCCCAGGGGAGAAGCCAGGCACAGAGAGGCTCCCTGAGGTGAC
>NW_007258113.1:196703-198556 GCF_000164805.1 Carlito syrichta | reverse complement strand
TCACATGTTCTCACTCATATAATGGACCTTGAACATCCAATGCAATACTATGAGAAAATGACGGATGGTACTGGGAAACTATGGGGGGGAGGGGGATGGGATTAACAGTAGCAAATATCTGTCGGGGGATGGGAAAACACTTCTTATCTACAGGGTGCCTGAATGAAACGTCATTGTACACCTAACCCTTAACTGTACCCCACAAAACCATAATAAAAAATACTGATTAATGAAAAAAAAAAAAAAATCTTGAAACATCACCTAAAATACAAAACTAACTATGCTATTGTATAGTAAATTGATATGACTATGATGCTTAACTGACTATAAGGCTTTATTATTCAAGTTGGTCATTGGACCAGTAGGACCAGCATCACTTGGAAGCTTGTTAGAAATGCAGAATTTCAGACCCCACCCTTGACCTACTGAATCAATCTGTATTTGGTCAACAAGATCGCCAGGTGATCCATAGGCATATTAAGGTTTAAGAATCACTGCCCTAAGGTATAATGATTACTTCAAAAATTGTACAGCATCACTTTGTATTTATTTGCATTAGAAATGACTGAGATATCTGAAGGAATATTTAGACAATTTAATGTGCTATTGAAATATATATTTCCATTTACATATTTACATATGAACATACCCAATATATTTCTCATCTCTAAGTAAATAATTGATATATATCAATGAAATCGAGTAAAAATAAATTTACTTTTCCCTAACCTTAAATGGTAGGGTAATCAAAATTATACTTCTGAGAAATGAGAGAAAATGTTATGCAATAAATTTAAAAACGATCACATTTGAAAGAATCTTCTCTTTATTTTGGTAACTTTCAAATGATACAAACAGCAATTTTCCATCCTAAACTACTTACGTCAAAGTTCTCATAACTTCTAAACTCTGGTTTTTCAATGCAGTAAGATTCTCTTTTGCTAAAACAACTAGAACATTACATTACACACACACACACACACACACACACACACACACACACACACACACACAAACATTGACGGACAGTGCCTTTTTTCCCTGAAGTTTGAGTGGGGAGACAGGAGATTATGTCACACATCAAATGCCAGAGCTCCCAACCATCCCTTTGTTGGGTCCCCAAACTTCTCTCTGTCTGGTCCCCAACTTTCCTCTCCCTACAGCTGCTCCTTCACCTTTCTCTCAGTTGCTGTCACTGGCCCTCAAACCCCCTCCTCACAGCCCCCTTCAGCTCCTCAGATCTCCATGCAAACCTCTCCAAATCAGCTAGGATGCCCCTCTCAGAAAAGCTCAGGGAAGCCGACAGGAAACGCCCTCGGTACCTGGCCTTGAGGAACCAGATTCATTCTGCCCCACGGGAGGTGGTGTCCTGGCACTTGAAGGGTCCCTAAAACCCTAGATTCAAAGGGCCCCCCACCCAGTCCACGACTCTCCAAGGCCCCCACTGACCCATCCTGGGAAAGATCCCCGGACTTGGAATCAGACACAGAGATTCGAGTCTCAGTTCTGCCGCGTGTTGCCACGAGGTCTGGGGTAACAAAAGGTACTTAGAGGATTTCACCTTACACCCCCACTGAGTTTGTTTTAGGAGCTAGTGAGGATGAGTGATGACCCAGCAGACGTCACATGAGGCATCTGAGTGGACATGGCAGAGAAGGCCAAACTCCTGCCAAGGACAAACCAGTGAAGGGAGAGTGGAATGGAGACAGGCAGGCCGCTGGAGAGCCCAGGGGATGAGGGTCACTCCGGATCTCATCCATACTGCCACATGGGCACTGGAGATGGAGTGGGCTCCCCGGTGGCTCTGTCTGTGTGAGACAGATAGCTGGATTAGCCTTGGACTTGCCAGCCTA
>NW_007258113.1:85407-196683 GCF_000164805.1 Carlito syrichta | reverse complement strand
ACACACACACACACACACACACACACACACACACACACACACGAACATCCCTGTGGAAAGTCTAAGCTATTTAAACATCATAAGCATAGGAATTATTTTCATGTTTTGAAGCACAGGAATGGAAAAAATTGTACCTTAAAAAACAGATGACTTTTGATAGACTCCAATTTATCAATCCCAGAAGCTACCTGGGCATTTTCAAATTAATCTAACATGTAGTAATGTATCAGTACCTTGGAGTACTCTGGATATAGGCATAGGTTTCTGAGAATTCTAGAAATATTCCATGTAGAATATAAAAACCGTAGATTTACTAAGCAGAAAACAAGCTTAGTATCATTAACTAAAGATAATTAAAAAGTATGTGATAAACTTAGAATAGTTTTCAAATAACTTGCACCATATATTTACTTCCTTAAGTACTTCTTTAAATCTCAGAGTTTAGGGTAACTTATATAAAACAGGGAGCAATATTATCTTTAATAATACTTTCCTGAATGACTTTCTACTTTTAGGATAAGTCACAGCTACAAATAAAGAATAATTATTTTAATAAAATACAAGGGGAGAACTCAATACAACAGAATTTATTTATTAAAAATCGTGCATTTATTCTTACATGTTTAAACTTCAGTCACCTTCTAAGTACTCTCCATTTGATGCAATACACCTATTAAGATGCATTTTCCACTGCTCAAAACAGCTTTTGAACCCATCAATTTCGATGCCTTTTAGTACTTCTGCTGTTTCATCTTTCACCTCTTCCACATCAGGAAAATGTTTCTCTTTGAGGACTTTTTCATCTCAGGAAACAACAACAAAAAAAGTCATTTGGGGTGAGATCAGGTAAATAGGGAGGGTAGGGTATGGAGGTCATACCATTTTTGGTTCAAACCTGCTGATCATTCAGTGTGATGTGGGCAGGTGCACACATAAATCACCCAGCATAAAATGGGCAAACACATTGAAAGAATCTTAAAAAAAATTCACTGAAGCTGAACGCAGCCTTTCACAACAACACCAGCTGGTATACTGATGCTGATGGGTTCCTAGAACACTTACCTGATGGGGGAAAACAGTACTACAAAGGGCCCGCCCTCCAAAAAATAAGTCTGGTTTTTTGGGGGTGCCCATTATATGTGCATTTTTTAAAAATTATCTGAAAACTTTTTCATCACATAGTTTAAGGTCAATTCAATCATATACCTTGCACTAAAATCTACAATAAAAATAATCACAATTTGACTTTTTATGTAATCTTCTACCTTTTATGTAATTTTCTCTTACTTTGCTGTTATATAGTTTATTTTACATAAATGTGACATAATTTTGTGAGGATATCCTTTAAAAATAATGTTTTTTAAAGAAAATATTACCTATTGAAAATAACATGATGTACAGTGAATCTGGATTTTCAAACAGCTTACTCTCAATATTCTCTAAGTCTATTTTCCACACTAGGAAACACAGACACAAAGCTATTAAATACTGAGAAAATTGAATGCTGTGATAGTGAGAGAGGAAGTAGAGAGAAAAGAAATTCCAGAGTTAATTTTTTTCTTTCAATTTTATCCACAGTTTGCATCGGTAATATACATTTAGTATTCCATTTATTTTTAAATGCATCAGAAAATCAATTATGATAGATCTGTGACGAATACAAACATTTCTGAATTCTTCAAAAAATTCAGTTAGAAAAGTCATTAAACTAGCATCCTGTAAAGATAATTATTAAACAAATGATAATGCATTTTTACTCCTTATTTCAATACTAGCATATCCAACATCACTTCTTTCTTGTGCCATACAGTAATAAAATTGAACAGAAATAGCTATCTATTGAATTTTTAGGGCCTAATAAAATATTGTAGTTTGATTATTTAACCCTCATTAAATCACAAATCCCATTCAAATAATGATAATCATTCTTAATTCAATAACTGATGAAGTAAATATATAATAACCATAAAAACATTTAGAATAAATTTTACACTTAAAAACTACTAAAGAAATACATCAGAGCCTTGGTATAATGTTGATGGGAACTATGCTGTAAAACTGCTTTAGAGGTGGTGTTGCCATTTGGCACAAGAGTAAATGTACTGCCATAGTATGGACCTCAGATGGATTCATCTTAAAAGGAATTTTGCTTTGCAGTAAAGAATACTACAGTGAGGTTCTGGTGTATTTTCTTTTTAAAGTAATAATTAACTGAAGTGAAATGCAATAAGGAAATGGTCTACAATTTCACTACTATTTCAATGATAAGACAAGTAGCAGGACAATAATTGTAAAATAATTAACATTACATTGATCAATAGAGGAATTGTATAACATAACTACAAAATCAGTACAAATGATGCTGTGTTTTTAATGGTCAATTTGTAACACAGTCAAATTTCTACATTAAAAACTCATCATCTAAGGTATTTACTTGCCATTTCTTACCTATATTACCCAAATTTTCACTAGGGAGATTGACTATGTCATTGAGGTTTTTTCCCCCCCTAAATTCACCAAAAAAATAACAACTAATTAGCTCAAATATTTAAAGTAATAAGTTACTAATAATTTAACTCTTAAACTGTATAGTCATAGAAGCTTTAATTTGTTCAAAGCTCCAATCTGACCCTTGGGGAATATAAAAAACACATCTGTATTCTAAAGCCAAATTTAATTATATGGATTCATGCCAATTGATCAAAAAAAGGAAAGTTGTTCCTACACCAAACATTACTATACCATTTGGCACACTAGTTTTTACCTTTTATATAAAATCCTTTGAAATACCCAGGCCAACATTTTTAATAAGTTGCATCCATATTAAGAGGTAACAAGTGCAAATGATCACATATTTAAGATATGATACTTGCTTGGCTACTACAAAAGTAATTATTAAGGTTATTCTATAGGAAACTGAGTTATTCAGTACAATAATGTTTTTGAAAAATTCCTGCACTACTACCAATGTAAATTTATCCATCTCTAAATTAAACAAGGACTTTATGTAACATAATATCTCACAAAAATATTTATAGAATGGTCTGTGTTTAATTCAATATCAAGTTAATTGAGGATCATAAGGTATTCAGGATTCACAAATGGCCAGATATCCA
Organism: Carlito syrichta; assembly: GCF_000164805.1. Classification (NCBI taxonomy): domain Eukaryota; kingdom Metazoa; phylum Chordata; class Mammalia; order Primates; family Tarsiidae; genus Carlito; species Carlito syrichta. The sequence continues at coordinate 193,567 of NW_007258113.1, read as the reverse complement.
TAGTAAAAACCTATTCCTCAACTGTTGCTGTCTAAATACAGCTAGACAGCATTGAAGTAATGCTCCTGAAAGTCAAGATACAAAACCCAAACTTTGGCAGTTTAATCAAAATGTCCTTGATAATTAGTACTCCACCAGTTCTCAAAAACCTTACTGCTTATGTAACATTTTCAATACAGAAATAAAATACTCTTCAAATAATGCATTTCAAAAGATGATTAAGTTTTGCAAAATTAAATAGCATAAATTAAGCATATTAACATTGGTATTTTTGACAACATGAAATAAGCAATTTAAGGAAAACTGCAATGGACTAACTAAAAAAACCACAAATGTCACAATGTGAGGCACATTTAAAACCTCACATATTACTGATCTTACAAAATCTACTGAATATTTTAAAGTTCCATTGACTCTATTAATACATAAAAAGAAATGGCAAAAATGCTTAAGACTATATAAGAGTCATCGATTACACAGGCACTTCACATGTAAACAATCTACAGTACAAATGAAAATATTTTGGCACCAAACTATAATACTAAAAGAATTTAATATAAAGTCAGAATTCTGATTTTTCTACTCATTTTTTCCTAGAAAACTAAGACCAAAGACTGAAGAAATTGTGTATAAACTAGAATTAGAAGTGTATTAAATAACTCAAATATAGAACTGTTTTAAATTGCTAAAAAAGATTACTTTTATCCAGATGTTTACTAGTATACTATGATGTAAAAAAAACGAAACATAATGTGATTATTAAATTAAAACTACATTTTAAATTATTAATCTGCTTTCTGAAAAATAACCAAGGTCATCAACTGACTTAGTAAAAGGAGAATTTGAATTTATCAAAAACTCTTATTAAATTAATCCAGTTTTCCCCCAAAAGAACTTTGGGCAATTCAAAGTTTAAGTCTGATGTTTTAATGCATTTTTTTTAAACCCTAAGGCTTGACCTAAGGCAAACTATTTTTGACTGAACATTCTTATTCATGAATTTGAGATATTTGAAATCACTTCAAATAAAGGAAACTATACACTTAGAATTTTAAAATGCTTTATCAAGCCATAGAAAGCTGAGATGCCTTGGTTGTAGGTAATTCAAGGAGTGCTTGAACTGTAACACCAACTTTCACAAGACCTCGTTCTTCCAAAATATGATGAGGCAAACAGAGTCTTTCCTGGAAAAGAAAAAAGAAGATATTCAAACATTTGTTTTTTAGTAGTGTAATAAAACTTAAGTCAGAATCGAATTTTAAAAACATGCTTTCTAAAAGAACTAGAAATTGATCTTCCATATGACCCAGCAATCCTCCTACTGGGAATATACCCGGAGGAACTCAAAGTATTCTATAAAAAAGGTACCTGTACACACACGTTTATTGCAGCACTATTCACAATAGCAAAAACATGGAACCAACCATGCTACCCACTGAAACTGGACTGGATTAAAAAAATGTGGTACATAATGCACAGTGGAATATTACACAGTCATAAAGAAGGACAAACATATGAACTTCACAGTAACTTGGATGGATTTAGACTCTATCATACTCAGTGATCTATCACAGAAACAAAGAACAGAGTACCACATATTCTCACTCATAAGTGAGAATATTATTACCATAATACTATAAGAAAGGGATTGGCAGTAGTAAGATACTGCTGGGGTGGGGGTGGGGGGACACAAAATCAATAAGTGTACCTGATCTAAAACCAGGCAAAGTGGAGGCCAAAGGGAGGCCCAAACTCTACCTGTATGATGTCCATTTGTATACCTAATCCTGAATTATACCCCACAACTTTAAAATAAATTATTAAAATAGATAAATAAATACATGCTTTTTCTAAAACTTCAAGTAAAAATCTCGTAATTCTATGTATTCTCTTATAAATATTGTAATCTAAAATATGTTTCTGTCCTTAACTTATACTAAGAAAAGAATTATAGAAGTTGACCTTGTCTAAAACCCTGTCATTCTACACCTGAACCTCTTTCTCTACACTGAAAACGTTCACAAAATAATAGGTCACCACATCTATATTTCTCATTCATTACTCAACCACTGCTATTTTACATCTGACCTAAAGCATCTGCCCACTAAAATTACTCTGGTAAAAATCACCAATGCCTTCTTAAATGCCAAATGCTGCACATGTCTAGTTGACTGTGCTATCATAGCATGCCTTTGATTAATGCCTTTTTTGAAATCGTATCCCTCCCTTGTCTTCTGTGACACCATCCTTCTACTTTTTCAACTTTTCTGACAACAACTATGCAGTGGCTTTCATTAACCTTCACTTATCCCCTTCTAACATCCTAAATGTTTCCAAAGATTCTGTCTTTACCTTCTTCTCTTTTTATACTATATCCCCTCCCTGGTATTGTCATCTGTTCCCATGGTTTTAGCTATCCCTTCCCTCCTGATGACTTCCAAATCTTTATTTCCTCCCAAGATCTCTCTATCGAGTTCTATATACAAATGTTAACTGGATACAGCCAAATGGATGTCCAATAGACATATCAAAATCAATGTGTCCACAACAGAACTACTTCTTAGCCAAATTAACTTGCCCTTCGATGTTCTATGTCTTGGTCAGTAATACACTATTCAATCTCCATGGACATAAACCAGGGAATTATAATAGTCTTCTCTTTCTTCCTTACTCTCTTAAGTCATTCACTGAATACTACTGATGATTTCCCCCTAAAGCATTATTAAAAACTATCACCTCATCTCCATTTCCTCAGTTACATTTGTTCCCCTCCTAATATTTTGCTTATTCATTCAAATAACTACTGGAGTGTATACTAGAAAGGAAGAAAGCTTTCAAATCAATAACATCAGCTTCCACCTCAGAAACTAAAAAACAAAAAAAAAGAGCAAATTAAACCAATGGCAAAAAGAAAAGAAATAATAAGAGAAGAAAACAGTAAAGTAAAAAACAGAAAACAACGGTTACAAAACAATGAAACCAAAAACAGGTTCAATGGGAAGATTTTTAAAAATTCATGAACTTCTACCTAGGCTAACCAGAAAAAAAAGAGAGAATACAAAAATTACTAATATCATAAATAAGACAAGGGTCATCACAAGATACTCAACAAATACCAAAATGATCATAAGAAGACATTATAAGAAACTTTATAACAATAAGTTTGACAAATACACTGAAAGACACAACATACGAAAACTCATGCAAGAAGAAATAGGTAACCAGAATAGCCCTATATCTATTAAAGAAAATGAAACTGTAGTGCAAAACCTCACCACAAAAAAAGCCCCTGGCTCAGATGAATTATTAATGAGTTTGAATAAATATTCTTAAAATAAAGAATAGCAATTCCACACAAAATCTTCAGGAAAAATGAAGAGAAGGGGTTACTTCCTAACACAGTCTATGAAGTCAGTATTACTTGATACCACCAGGCAAAGAAAAGAACACTAAAAACCAATATCCCATCCAATGCACAAACACAGATGCAAAAGGTCTGAACAAATTTTAACAACTTGAATCCAACAACATAAAAAATGTAACAACAATGATGACAACAACAAAATCTATCACGACCAAGTGGGACTCCAGGGTTGAGTTAACTTCTGAAAATCAATCAATATAATTCACATTATTAACTTAGTAAAAAGAAAAAATATACTGATTACCTCAATAGATATAGAAAAAGCATTTGATGAAAACCTGACCTGGTAAGAACTTTCAGCAAACAAGAAATAGAAGGGAACTTCCTCACCGTGATACAGGTCACCTCTGAAAACCCCAAAGCTAACATACTTAAGAGTGAAAGACTAAAGTTTTCCTTCAAAAATTAGAAATAAAGCAATGATGTCCACTCTTGTCATTTCTATTCAACATTGGACTAGAAGATCTGACCAGGGAAATATTAGGTAAGAAAAAGAAATGAGACATTCAGATCAGAAAGGAAGAAGAAAACCTGCTTCTATTCACAGATAAAGTGAACATCCATGTTGAAAAATGCTATGATATCTATAGCAAGCTACTAAAACTAGTAAGGTTAGTGAGATTGTAAGATATAAGATTAATACATAAATACCAATTGCATTTCTATACATCTCAACAATCAGAAATTAAAACTAATAAACCACCACCTATATAACAGCATGCAAAATATGAAATATTTAAAGATAAATCTGCAAGATCTATACAGTGTAAACTACAAAACACTGACAAGGGAATTAAAGACCTAAGTACATGAAGGGACATATTTTGTTCATGGAAGAGAGGACACAATATTGTTAAGATATAATTCTTCCTATATTGTTCTATAAATCCAATACAATCATGATAATAATCTCATCAGATTTTTTTCTTTTTTTTAAGGGTGACATGCTTATTTTAAATTTATATGGAAATGCAAGGAACCCAGTATAGCCAAAACAGCTTTAAAAAGAACAAAGTTAGCAGGCCAAGACACTTGGTTTCAGAATCTATAGTAAGCAAGACAGTGTTTTACTGATGTAAATACAGGCAAAAAGGATCATTGGAACACAATAGGGAATCCAGAAATAGATCCACAGTTATATGGTTTCTGATACAGATGCAAAGACAAATGAGGGGAGAAAGAAATGGCTTTTAATCAAATGTTGCAGGAAAGACAGGATACCTTTAAAAAAATGAACTTGGGGAAATTCCTTAAACTCTTAAAAGAGTATCTACAAAAGACCCACAGTTGATATAGCACATGTTAAGTGATGAAGGATTAAGTGCTTTCTCTAAGATCAAGACAGGATGCTAACTGTTCCAGCCTCTATTCAACAATGTACTAGAGGTTCTAGCCAGGGTAATTCAGCAAGCAGAAGAAATGAAAAGCATCCAGATTGAAAAGACAGTAAAACTACCTCTATTTTGCAGATGACATGATTCTGTATAGAGAAACTCCTCAGTGATACAAACACAAAAGAACTATTAGAACCAATGGACGAGTTCAGCAAGGTTGCAGCATACAGGATCAACAAAAGAAAGTCACTTCTACTTCTGTAAAGCAGCAATAGAAAATATGAAAGTACAATTAAGGAAATATTTATAATATTTATAATAATAGCACCAAATAGAATAAAATATTAAGGATTTAATTTAACAAAAGAAATAAAAGTCTCACATATTGAAAACTACAAAACATTGTTAGAATACATTTTAAAAGATGTAAATAAATAGAAAGATATCTCATGTCCTTGAATCACAAGACTAAATATTGTGAAGATGACAATATTCCCCAAAATGTTCTACAGATTGAATACAATCCTTGAAAAAATCTGGCATTTTTGTAGAAATTTACAAGCTAACCAATTCTAAAAGTGATATGGAAATGCAAAAGACTCAGTATAGTCAAACAACCTTGACACAGAACAAAGCCAGAGGACTCACACTTCTTGACTTCTCAACATACCACAAAGCTACAGTAAGCAAGACAATATGATACTGGAATAAGAAATTCAGTGGGAAAAATTTGAGAGTCCAGAAATAAAATTTTACATTTACAATCAATTGATTTTTGACAAAAGTGCCAAGACAATTTTCTGGGGAAAAGAAAAATCTTATCAAAAATGGTGTGGAAAACTGGATATCCACATGAGAAAGAATGAATCTGGACCCCCTACCACAAACCATGCACAACACTGATTCTCAAGATGGATCACAGATATAAATATAGCCCTAAAACTAAAAAACTTTTAGAAGAAAATACAGGTGTAAATCTTCAAGACCTTGGATGTTTTTTAAATATGGACATCAAAATCATAAGCAACAGGAAAAAAGAGAGATACATGGACTTCATCAAAGTAATGACTTTTCGGCTGCAAATTATGCCATCAAGAAAGCAAAAAGGTGACCCATAGAAGAAAATAATTGCAAATCCTAAATCTCATAGGCAACTTGTATCCAGAGTATATAAAGAACTCCTAGAACTCAGTAATAAAAAGATAAATAAACCACTTAACAAATAGACACAAGATTTGAATAGACATTTCTCCAAAGAATGCATACAAATCAATAAGCACAAGAAAAGATGCTCAACATCATTAACTATTAGTGAAATGTCAGTCAAAACCAAAATAAGATATTATTTAACATCCACTAAGATAGCTAGAATAAAAAAGACAGATGGTAACCATTGTTGGTGATAATGTAAAGAAATTAGAACTCATATATTGCTTGTGGAAATGTAAAATGGTATAGCCACTTTAGAAAATATTTTGGCAGTTTCTTCAAAAAGACAATAAATATAGAGTCACCACATAACCTAACAGTTCCACTCCTAGATATATAACCTAGTTACCGTATGACCTAACAAAAAATTCCACTCCTAACAATTTCAAGTGTAGGTTTATGACCAAGAAAACACGTGTAGGTATATAGCCAAGAGAATTGAAACAAGTGTTTAACAACAACAAAAAAACTTGCTTATGAATGTTCACCACAGCATTATTCACAATAGTAAGTGGAAAAAAACCAATGTCTATCAATTGATGAATGGATAAACAAAATATTATACACACACATATATATACATACACACACACAATGAAACACTATTCAGTCAAAAAGAAATGAAGTACTGATTTATGCTACAACATGGACGAACCCTGGAAAAAATTACACTAACTCAAAAAAGCTAGATACGAAATATCCCATATTGTATGATTTCATTATATGTAATGTCCAAAATAGGCAAACCCACAGACACAGAACAGAAGAGGAATTGCTAATGGGTAACAAAAATATTCTAAACTTAAGTTGTTGTGATTGTTGCCCAACTCTGTGACTATACTAAGACCCAATCATTGTATACTTTAAATCAGTGAATGTTATCATATTTTAATTATATCTCAATAAAGATGCTTTCTTAAAAAAATGTGTCCAATCCCAGACTTAAAAAAAGAGAACTTCAATCCATCTCCTTCACCATATACAAAAATTAACTCAAAACTGATCACTGACCTAAATGAAAAACTTAAGATTATAAAACTAACAGAAATAAACATAGGGAAAAAATTTTATGACCCTGGGATATGCAAAGATTTCTTAGATTTGACACAAAAAATACAATCAATTTTAAAAGATTATAAACTTCAAAAACTTGGAACCTCCTGCTTTTTGAAAAACTTTAAGGAGAATAAAAAGATAAACCAAAGACTTGGATATGTTAGCTATAAATCACAGAGTAATGTCCCTCTGTGATTTATAGCTAATGTATCCAAGTCAATATATAATAAACAATCCAATTAAAAAATAGATAAAATATTAAAATGTACACTTCAAAAAAAGAAGATATACAAACGGCAAGTAAGCTGTTGAAAATATGATCAGCACCATTAGTCTACAGGGAAATGCAAATTAAAAGAGCATTGGCAAGCCAGTACATACCTATTAATGACTAACATTTTTAAAAGACTGATCACACTGAATGTTAGTGAGGCTGTGAAGGAACTGGAACTCAAACTTTGCTGACAGGAATGTAAAATGGTACAAACAATTTGGAAAAGAGTCTTGTACTTTCTTAAAATATTAAGCATGCACCTACTATATGCTCCAATTATTCCACTGCTAGGTATTTACCAAAAATTTAAAAATGCATATATCCACACAAAGACTTGTATACAAATGCTCACAGCAGCTTTATTTGCAGGAAACAACCCAAATGTCCATAACAGGTCAATGGATCAACAAATCGTGATATAACCATACAACAAAATATTACTCAAAAATAAAGAGCAATGGCTTATTTATACATGCAACAACACTGATGAGTCTTAAAATAAATATGCTGAGTGAAAGGCAGAAAAAAAACCATACATAATATATCATGCCATTTACATAAAACTCTATAAAGCACAAACTCATCTATAATGACAGAAAGCAGATTAGTAGTTGCCTGGGGAGGGAAGGATTACAAAAGAACATGAAGAAACTTTTCAGTGGATATATTCACTATTTTGACTGTAGTGATTATTTCATGATGACGCATATGTCAATACTTATCAAATTATGCATTTTATTTGTGTACTTTATTGTATGTCTATTATACTCAACAAAGTTGTTAAAAATTAGAAAATATCCTAAAAAAATATTAAGTGAAAAAATTGATTATATAATACAATGTTTGAGTTCAGGGAAAAATATATTGTAACTAAAAATAAAACTCTTAAAACAAAAACCGCAAAACACAACTAAGTTGGCATGTGTCTACAGTCACAACTACTTGGGAGGCTGAGGCAGGAGGATTGCTTGAGCTCAGTTCCCAGCCTGGGCAATAGAGTGAGACCTCTGTCTCTAACTTTTTTTTTAATTTTAAAAAAGAAAAAAAGGCAAAACAGAAAAATGTATATAATTTAGTAATAGCTGAAAAAAACCCTTAAGTGTTCTATTTTCTCACTATGAGATTAAGAATACAAAAGAAAAACAACAAAATTTTTAAAAATTAAAATCTTTTCATGCCTATAATCCCAGCACTTTGGGAGGTCGAGGTTAGAGGACTGCCCAAGCCCACAGGCTCAAGACCAGCCTTTGGCAACTTAGCGAGACTTCATCTCTACAATAAATCAAAAAATTATCCACTGCCCTCCAGCCTGGGCAACAGAGTGAGACTCCAATTCTAAATAAATAAATAAATAAAAATTGTAAAACATTATATGTTAAAAATTAAGAAGTAATTAGAGAACAGCATGGCATTTTCAAATTACACAGTAATTCATTGATTCTCTATACAATAAATTATATTTACTTACTTGAGGAAAGAGGTTAAAGTGGGATCTGCAGACCAGATTATTATGACACTGCTCAAAAGAGAGTCTAACAAGCACAACTTGTGATCTGCTAACAATGTCATTTCTCTTAATAGTCAGCTATGTTAAGATTAGGTTTACAATGTTTTTCAAAAAACAGTATTTTGATTATACATTTTCATTATATATTTACAATACTGTTTTAGTCATTAATTTTATAGTATTATAATTATTCCATGAAGCATAAGCCAATTCCTACAAATTTCAAAGTTTGTCCAGTGCAGATATTATCATATTTGACATTTTGACAATTTGACATTTTAAATAAAGTTTAAAAGGCTGTTCACAAGGGATGCAACTCTTCTAATCAGTCTATCCATGGACTTATAAAGAGTTCAAATGATCTCTAGCAGACAAAATGATAGTAGAAATGGCATTACAAAAAGCTGAAATATGGACACAGTTATGCTTAGTCAGTGATGTGCATGATTAGCAAGCGTTTCTGTACATATAGCTGCTTTAGAAATGACGTTAAAAGCAGTTTAAAAACATTCATTAGATAGCTGCTGCATTTAAAGTTGGAGCGTAGGAGAAAGTACCAAAAGAAGTATTCATTTTCATATTCAGAAAACATTAAGCTATTATGAAGAAGAATCCCAGTTTGCATGCAAAAAAACCGTACTTAAGTGATGATTTTGTTAGATAAATAACAATACCTGTGAGACACCCAACTTTTTACAAGCATCAAGAAAATTTTCTACATTTCTTCGACATTTTGCCATGCTCAGTTTGGGCTGTAAAGTAAGAGGGAAAAAAGAAAGATGTATTTTTAGCCATTTTTATTCAGACCTTAATCAAAACTGAAAACTGAATTTATTGAGATATATTACTTAAAGGCACTTTTAAGAAACTGTATCTTCCTCTAGAGAACTAATAAATTATAAACAAAACTTACCACTGCTGGTGATGGGACATGAATACTAGCTACAGAGCGTGGCCTTATATGATTGGCTAAATGGCAAAGAACAACCCCATCCATCAGTGCAGCTCCAATGTCATCAGGTAAAATTACTTTTAATCTGGATTCAAGATTCTATAAAGAAATGGGTATAAATCACAGATATTCTATCTAAACACATGTTACTAATTATTATATAATCCCCAAATTTTAAGAAACACTGCAAATAAATAAAATAATCCATAGGACTTATTAGTTTTCCAAATGAAACCTATCTCTACAAAGCAGATCTGAAAAGTTAATCTGACTTACATTTCGAAGTTGTCGTATCTGCTCTCGCTCTTCCCGTAAATGTTCCATCTTTCTTCTCATTGTAAATCCAGGATCTGCTGCCCCGTATTCCTGGCGAGATGAGCGGCTAAAAGCTATAAAAATAAGAAATTTCCTAATTTGTTATAAAGCTAACAGGAAGGAGCAACCAATGGTGGTGAAAGAGGCACGATAAAAAGAATCAGTAAAAAAATAACAAAAAAACCACTATTACCTATTAATACATTCTAAGTATTTTTAAAGAATATATTTGAACTTGACTTATCTGCATAATTGAAAGCAACAGGGAAGATAGTGTAATGACTTCTACCACCTATACATGCTCTTATTTAAACACCATTATTAGAAACTTATGACCCAGGTTAAAAATGATTATTGAACATATGTCAGCCTTTCAGCTTTAATAAAAGGAAATTACTCTTGAAGGTCAATACAGTTATTCAGGAATAAAAACTATAATTCAATACCTTGCCAAGTAACATGGATCCATTTTCTTTTGGGCTTGCCAAATGCGAAAAGATCCCTTTTTAAAACCACAATATAATGGAGTGCTATAATTTCAAACAGTGTTTGGTCTGCTGGCAGAGTGGTCATTCTAACAGCAGTCACAGAAGAGTAGAAATAAGACTGCAGTATATCTAAGGCAAAAAGCTGAGGTTTCAGGAGCTTGAAGGTAAAGAGGAAGAAAGAAATGGGAATGGGAATTGGAAAGACAAATAAGGTTAAGAGAAAATTACTTTTAAGAGAGGGGAAAGAATCTATGTGTACTTAAAACTATGGAATCAATCCCATTTAAGCTGGAAAACTCTAGTTTCAAACATAACCAATACATTTTATTAACAGAATATATATTTACCTGATCTAGGCTTCAAGCCAAAGGGACCATGTGAAAAACCATCAGTTCTGTCATATTCCTAAAAACAGAAAACAGATAAGACCTTTTTTCTTTCAAAATAATCAAGATACTTATTCATAACAACTCCATTTCTGAGAAGTGCTTCTTTTTTCCATGATTATTGAATTAGAGAAAGGTAACTTGCATTTCAAGTTACTACATTTCACTTTTAAGAGGTCAATAAATATTTGCTAACTGACCTAAGTACATAGGCCTTTTTTCTCATAGTAGAAGGAAAATGAAAATCATTACCAAAGTTTATAAAACAAACATTAATTTTTGAAAGAGAATTAGAAGGAAGTCTCCCAAAAAATGAAGTAAGTCTCAATGAATTTAGCATTTACTCAGGATCTACTATAAACTTGACATAAACTTAACAGTGGATAGTCTGATGCCAAACATATTCATACTAACAGGGACTGCAGAATGATAGAGGATGAATTATTATCTCATCTATTTTGTTTCAAAGAGTAGTTTACTGTGGAAAGATTTGTAGTATATTAAACAAGTCTCAATTTGGAGTCAGGAAGCTCAGGCTATGTCTTGAGTACAACATAATTTCTCTGTAATTGTTCCTTCATCTTTCAAGTGAGGTTATTGTGAAGATTAAATGAGATAACTAAATGAAACTACTATATATAGTTATAAACTGTAAGGTGATAAAAATAATGTAATCCTAGCAGCATCTTATTTAATCTGTACAACAACTCTGTGAAATAGGTAGGCCTAGGCTTCAGTCACTTTTCTGCCATGTATTGACTAAGGTCTGTGGGAAAGTTATCAGTCTCCTTAGCTGCAAAATGACAAGGATGATACCTATTTTATGGGACCATTTTTTAGGTTCAAATGTATAGGTAAGCCCTTTGTTAATAGCAAAGCACTACACTAATTGATTTTTTTTTTTTTTTGAGTTGGAGTCTCACTCTGTCGCCCAGACTGGAATGCAGTGGCCACTCCCGGCCACCGCAGCCTCGACCTGCTGGGCTCCGGCAGTCCTTCCACCTCAGCCTTCCAAGTAGCCGGAATTACAGGCATGCGCTACCACGCCCAGCTGATTTTTTGATTTATTGTAGAGATGAGGTCTCGCTGCCCAGGCGGGTCTCGAACCCACGGGCTCAGGCAATCCACTCACCTCAGCCTCCCAAAGGCGTGGGATTACAGGCTGAGCCACCGAGCCCGGCCACTAATTGATTTTAATTTGCCATTCACATGTGAAACTGAAGCAATCAGAATTCTGTAGATTACCTTAATCTTCCTCTAATTAGCACATGATATGCAGTTCAAACTGAATATTAATTGAGCTACCAAAACATATACATGTTTAACATACTATCCAAACCTACAAGCCTCACAGTTTGTCTTCATTAATTTGGATAAATTTTTATGAATTCCTAGAAGAAAATTTCACTTATCCAAATGTGAGCAAAAATATAAAAGCAATATATTTTATTTGAGAATGTTGGCACTATTACTCTACCCTGTGAACACAGAACATAAAATCATAAAGCAGGCAAATAAGTAGTTGTCACTTATATGCTGACATTTGCTACAACTTAAAGTAAAAGAATGGATTTACAAAAGCATGTGACAAAAACTAACTATACATCGTTTTTAAAGGATACATATGTGCCAAGGTTTTACCCTGCTCAACCTCCAGGTGACTTCTTTGGAATAGGTAAAGAACCTTACGCACAAGACTTCTCAGATTTGGGGCTACCTTTTTAAAGCATGTATATCATTTTACCAGCCCTATAAATAATTTAGAAACATGTTTACAAAAGCAATGTCCAAGTACATTTAAAAGTTTTATAATACAAATCATCTAAAACAATAAAGACTCCCGGCCTTTTAAAATGGTAGTATCACCTACATATGATAAAATATTACCCATGGAACCAAAGTTATACAGTGAATTTGGAGCATCCAAACATTTAGACAAAACACTGAATTCACCAAATGAATGCATAATCATTTACTTACTAATGCCAATATATTTCAGGAAGTAGAAAAGATACTGTTTAAAATTTTTTAAAAGTATCTCTCATTGTAAACAACAGGTTTAACTAAACTAGAAAAATCAGTCATCCAAACCACAAGAGTATTTGATCGAGATTTCAGAAACACTATTTTCATATCCCCATATCTTCCCCCTTAGTGCTAGGATACCAAAAAATGTGTAACCTCCTGTCGATAGGAACAACCCACTGCAGGGATGTTTCTCGTGGAAAAAGGCAGTTTCTGTTGCATTGCTTTCAGACCTAACTGGTTACAAGAAAAACCAAAGGCCATTGCGCAATGCTGAAGTACTTTTTCAAATTTAAAATTGGAAAGCTGTTCTTAAAATCCATCATTTATTTTAAAATATGAATGAATTAGAAAGCACACATTTCATAATGTTAATTCTTTTCTGTGTTCTACACACATTTCCCAATAAGAAAATGGGGGGAGAGGAGAAGTAGAAAGCTTGTACAAACTAATCTACCATGAATTTTAAAATATGGGTGAATAAATTACATTGTAAAAAAAAAAAGATGAGGTTAAGAGAAGAGGCAAGGAAGAACCTTATGTAAAACACAGAGAACATATAAACATATAAAAACACATAAAAACAGAACTTGTACCTCAGATGATACTGGAGATTGTGGTGACATATTAGCATTATCACTGTCTTGCTAAAATATAAAAATAAAAAGATGAAAGATGAAATTAAAATACAGATGATGACTTAAGCATGAAAAAGGAAAATTAAAATTGTTTCAACTACTAAGGAAAAATCTGAAATGTACCATCTAGCACCTTGCCACTCAAAGTGAGATCTGTGAACCAGCAATCTTATGCATCCTCTGGGAGTTTGTTAGAAATGCAGACTCTAGGCCCCACCTAAGACCTATGAATCAGAATCTACATTTCAATAAGACCTTCAAGTGATTCCTTTTTTTTTTTTTTTTTGGAGTCTCACTCCATTGTTGCCCAGGTTGGAGTGCAGTGGCATGCTCAAGGTCACCCCGGTGTCTACCTGCTGGGCTCCTTTGATCCTTCCGCCTCAGCCTTCCAAGTAGCCAGAACTACAGGCGTGCGCTACCATACCCGACTAATCTTTTGATTTGTTGCAGCAATGAGGCCTTGCCAAGTTGCCTGGGCCATTCTCCAGCCCTCCACTCGCCCTGGCCTCCCAAAGTCCTGGGATTACAGGTTAAGACACCGATCCCGCCTTCCAAGTGATTCTTAAGTACAATACTTTAGCTTGAGAAGTACCACCTACATACAATAGCAATGCCGCATTACAATCTAGGACGTGTAAATGAAAGTATACAAAAGTTCTAATACCCCAAATAAAAATTTTTATCTGGAAAATTATGTTGTGAGGTAACTGTCCGAACCTAGACTCTTTCCCTTTATATCCCTATACTTGGCTTTTTTCTGTCCCTCCCTCAGAGAGCAGCCTCTGGCCAATGCTGGTCTCTGAAAGATATGCATATTCCCAGTAATGAGTCATGGGATGCGGATGGTTGAACAGAACTGAGAACAAATGTAGGTGGCACCCTTACCCAATATAACCGTAAACTCTGTATAGCAGAGTAATTTGAATAATTAACTTGTTTGATTATAAAATTGCTTGCTGTACTGTCCCAAGGTGAGGATTCTTGTGGCTTTTTTCTTCACTAACCAGAAGCCATCATTGACTCTTATAAGTTCTAATAAACCAATGTCTTTCTCTGCTGGGCCTCCAGGTGACTTCTTTGAAATAGGTAAATAACTTTATGCATAAACCCTCTCAGATTTGGGGCTACCACATGTGCATACCTAATATATGCTTAGAAATAATTACCAAGAGTTTAATTTAACAAAACATTAAATGGTTCATGATTTTTGAATGACAAATTTACTGCCAACCAATTAAAGAAATTTAGACATTCAACCATGCATACCATATAGAATATTTATTCACTCATTCAACAAATGATTACTGGCTACCTAATATATGTCAGACTCATCCATTCAAGGCTCTTTCAGTCTAAGAGGGAAAGAGATTCATGTATATAAGTAATACGACATTCTCAGTACAATATAAAGCTATGCATGGCATATTATGAGGCATAGATAAGGGGCATGTGAAAGAAAAAAACAGATCTTGGGACCCCCAAACTCACTGTGCCAAAGGGAAAGTTAAGTTTGGGAACCAAGCCATGCAAAATAAACAAACAAAAATTACTTTCCTTTTGTTCCCAGACAGCTGTGCGTTCACATATTTAATCTTATGTAAAATGTAGCTTTATTGAGCACAAGACAAATGCATAATTAACTTGTTCTCCACCACTTCTTGTAAAAGGTAGATTCACCAAGTGCTAATCAAAGACTCAGAGGAATGTAGCCACTTGCCACTTGCCTCATTGCCTACCCTCTCCCACTTTTTCCTTCTTCCTTCCCACTTGTTCTTTCCCCTTTGAATACTGAATTCCTCAAAATTCTCTTTGGAAAAAGCACTAGTCACAGATCCTATTATGACTTGTGCATGCCTCCCCCCAATATTCTAACTGATTGAGATCTGCCTCAGCCACTTTTTGGTTTACAAGCACTTGAGGGGATGGGAGGGGTGGTGGAGAAAGGCAAGTTTCCTGAGAAAGTAAAAACTCAGGGGGAAAAAAACCCTAAGCATTTACCAGAAAAAGAAGGAAGGAAATAACATTCCAAGATAAGGGAACAAGAACAAAGGCACAGAGGCAATATGGAGGATGAATGTAAAAAATGGGTGAGCAAACTGGGCTCGGTGGCTCAGCCTGTAATCCCACACCTTTGGGAGGCTGAGGTGAGTGGACTGCCTGAGCCCGCGGGTTCGAGACCCGCCTGGGCAGCGAGACCTCATCTCTACAATAAAAAAAAAAAAAAATCAGCCAGGCGTGGTAGTGCATGCCTGTAATTCCGGCTACTCGGAAGGCTGAGGCGGGAGGATCGCCGGAGTCCAGCAGGTAGAGGCTGCAGTGGCCGGGAGCGGCCACTGCACTCCAGTCTGGGTGACAGAGTGAGATTCCAACTCAAAAAAGAAAAGAAAAGAAAAGAAAATGGGTGAGCAGTTGATATACCGCGGAAGGGTAAGGTGGAAGAAAAGCAAGTTATGAATTAAGACTAAGTGGTAAGCAGGGGCTCCGGGGGAAAATGGGAGGTTTCTAAAGCAAGGGACTGGCCTGATTATATTTGTGTTCTTTGAAATGATCATTCTAGCTGCAGTGAGGAGAATGAACTAGAGAAATAGAGAAGAGCAAGGAAGCTCCTGCAGGAGTCCAGCCAAGACATGATGAGGGCCCCTGCTGGGGCAGAAACAGTAGAAGTAAACATGGGAAATGTATGCAAAATAGTTAAGTGTAAATGAATTAAAAAACAGTAAGTCTCGGCTACTGATTAGATATTGAGGCAGGCAGAACAAAACTGGATGTGAGAGGACAGGAAAAATTGATTTGAACCTCTAGTTCAGATTTCAACAAATGTTTTCCATAAAAGGCCAACAGTAAATATTTTAGACTTTGTGGCAACTACAGAAGTTCCCCCTAATCCATGGGGGATACATTCCAAGACCCTTGAACCATATATATATATATACTGTGTTTTGCCTATACATGCATAACTATAAGTTTAATTTATAATGTAGCATAATCAGATTCATATCAATAAAAATAGAACAATTATAACAATATACTGAAAGAAAAGTTATATGAATGTGGCCTTTCTCGCTCTCTCTCCCTTTCAAAATATCTCATTGTAGTATACTCAACTATTTTCAGTTCAAGGGTGACCACAAATAACTAACCTTGGAAAGCAAAATGGTGGATTAAGTACTCACTACTTTTTCTTCATTGTAATGCAAAACCTGCCATAGGTAAACTGGTATAGCTATTTTCCAATGAAATTTTACTTACAATCACATCCAGTGGACCAAATTTGGCCCCTGGGCCAAAGTGTGTCAATCCCTGCTCTAGCTGGATAGTAGATGGTGATTCCACTAACTCAGTAATTTTCAACCTTGGCTGCACATTAAACTCACATGGGAAATTTTAAAAACTTCATTTTCCAGGCCACACCACATTATACCACATGCCAATTAAATTAGAATATCTAAAGGGAGACCCAGGCATCAGTAGTCTTTAAAGTCCACCAGGGCCAGGCGTGGTGGCTCATGTCTATAATCCCAGCACTTTGGAAGGCTGAGGTTCGAGACCAGCCTGGGCAACTTGGCGTGATCTTGTCTCTACAATAAAACAAAAAATTAGGTGTGGTGTCGTGCATCTGTAGTTCCAGTTACTTGGAAAGCTGAGGTGAAAGGATCACCTGAGCCCAGCAGGTAGAGGTACAGTGGCCGTGAGTGTGCCACCGCACTCCAGCCTGGGTATAGAGTGAGACTCCAACTCAAAAAACAAAACAAAACAAAACAATGAAGCCCACCAGGTAACTTCAATATGCAGCGAAGGTCGAGAACCACTATATGAATTCCTGGATACTATTGAAAAAGAGTTCAGAAGCAAAAATGAAAAACTCAGTTTTGAACATATTGAGTCCTAATGGGTCTACAAGATATATCCAGCAGAGATTCTAAGCAGGTAGAGATACTAAATACAAGATTACAAGGGCCTGAAGCTCAAGGGAGGGTCTAGACTAGGGACAAATCTGAGAGGCCGCAGCAGGTACACAGGTGTTATTCATTGAAACCTTGAAAGCTGATGAAGCTACTCTAGAGAACACACAGTGGGTCTGTGCTCTGGGAAACAACGTTTAAAAGGCAAACTGGTATCTGTGGTGTTGGTGCAATGAAAAGCTAGAAGCAGGTGTACAGGACTGATTGTGTTCATATACAGGTAAATATTACCTACACATCCATACAAAACACATCATTCAGACTTAATCATAAATACCAACAGTGAGGAGATGAATAGCCATTAGCATAATGGCCTTTTATTTATGCCAATAAATACTACTGAAGAGGCTACTGAGAGAAATCAGTACCTGGACTGGGGAAAGATAAATCATCTGACTGTATTCATTATTTTTTCCTGTGTGATTCTATTTCCTAAAAATAAAGGTATTTTCAGAAGCCCTGCCAAGTAGCCAACATCACATTAATTACTGATTTGTCCAACCAAAAATACACAAAATAAGTATGTATGGTGATGAGGCTGTCTCGTTTTAACAATGCTAGGATGCTGCATAGGTTACACTGGTATAGTAGAAAAATTTATCATAATTCACTGTAGAAATCTAATTTTAAATTTCAAAATAGTACATGTAATTTGTGGAAAGAGTTCCTACAAGTTTCTAAAAAAAAAAAAAAAACTCAATTGATAACCAAGTTGATTTAGAAAGATGAAAAATGGGAAACATGACAAATTTAAATTCATGGATACAGGTCCAAGATGAATAATGATAAAATTCTAAAATGGGCCTATTAATAATTCTGTTCTAAAGGAAAGGACACATGGAAATTAAACAATTAAATTAATAATTGTATGGTGATGCTCAAAAGTTTTTGTTGTTGGAGAAAACCCATGCACTAAATCAATAACAAATGAATCAAAAGATGGATTGCATTGTACTCTTGAGCTAACTTAAGTAAACATTTCAAAATTTAAAAAAATATTATCCTGTTTTCTTACCTCATCATTTTCATTGCCACTTGAACTCTTCCTCGTTGATTTATACTGAAAAATATTTAAAACACATACTTTATCTTTCCTTGAATTCTCTAAGTAAATTATATGTGAGGTTTATTACTATTTTGGTAAATTTATTAAGCTATCTGATACTAAATTTAAGTATATAATAAGTTTAAATAGTCCCACTACTAATAGCTAAAATCTATAATGATTTCTATGTGCAAGCATTGTCCTAAGTACTTTATAAAGATCAAGAACATTTCTTTCCTCAACCAAGCCCACTCCCATTTATTCAGTTTTACACTCTGATGGTAATCTTAGTCTTCATATTTCTTTTTTAGAGACAGGGTCTCACTCTATCACCTAGGCTGCAATAAAGTGGTTTGATCACAGCTCACTGTAACCATAAGCTCCAGGGCTCAAGGGATCCTCCTGTCTCAGTCTCCCAAGTAGCTGGAACAACAGGTGTGTGCCACCATGCTGGGTTAATTTTGTTTTACTTTTTGTAGAGACAGGGTCTTTCTATGTTGCCCAGGCTGGCCTCGAGCGATCTTGCCACCTCAGCTCCCCAGTGCCACTTCAGCTTCCCAAAGCACTGGGATTACAGACATGAGTCACCATGCTTGGCCCTTCCTTTTTCTTAATTCACTATATACATTATATCATCAAGTCAATTATTTTCACAATCTCTCTCAGACTTACCGCTTCTGAATTCTAAAAACTACCACCCTATTTGTGACTCTCATTATCTTGCAACTGGTCTATAATCTCACCGTTCTAAGATGTCATCTATTCTTAAGAAACATACTACTTCCATGCCCAAGATCAATTAGTTAAAAAATAATAATTAAGAAATAAATAAGCCTACTGCCCTTGGGTTAAGAAAACATTACATTAAATGTACATATTGACTGTACAATAATTGTAACAATGCTTACTATATGCCAGGCACTTATTGAAGTGCCTTACATATATAAACCCATTTAATCTTCATAGCAACCCTATGAGGTAAGTACTATTATCCCTGTTTTACAGTGAGACAGAGATAATATGCTCAATATAAAAAATTTCTAACATATGAAAAAATATGTCTTAGAATCAAGAAAATACAGTATGAAAACGACTGAACTTGTTACTTCTGACTCCTTCTCACTGCAAAAGATCTTTCAGACCTGTGGAAGATTAACCTTCTGTTTGCAACTCATGATTGCCCTGTTGAAAAATCTACTAATTTTCAGATTATATTCAAACTTCTTTGCCTGGCAGTCAAGGTTCTATTTTATGGTCCCCTTTGCATAGGCAGCATTATCTTCTATAACCCGTGGGAAAACAGATATCCTACCTGATATCTCAACCACAAGCTGGAGAGTGTGTTGTATGAGGGATTATAAATACAAGGCATACATTCCTCCACCATCTCTCCTATGACAACTACCACTAATTAACCAGCATGTCCTTTTCAGCAGATTCCACACAAAGCCTCAATATGCTCTCAACCTAGTGTTCCAGAGAGCCACTGAATGAAATTGGCATGTTTGGAAAAAAATCTATTTGCCATCCATAGGCAAGGCACTCACTGAAGTCCCTTATTTTTGGTTCTATTCTACTTCAATTAAACAGTGACAACTAAATGAATACTGTGCTTATATTTATTAAATGCTCACTCTGCATCAAGTGCTGTTTTAAACACTTTATATTATTAAATAATGTAAAAGTAACAATCATGTGAAGGAAGGTACAGGCATATGTATTGCATTCTGTGCTTTATTGTGCTTCACAGACATTGTGGGGGTTTTTTGCTTTTTTTTTTTAACAAATTGAAAGTTTATGGATACTCAGCAATGGCCCCTGTGCAGACCACATTCTGGTTGCTGGTGGGTCTCACTTGCTTTCTCACAACCATGTCTGACACACCCGATACGGGTGAGATAGAGAAATTCAATACGTCAAAATTGAAGAAGCCAGAAACACAAGAGAAAAATCTACTGCCTTCCAAAGAAATGGTCAAACAGGAGAAGCAAGCAGGAGAATCGTATTGAGGCATGCACTGCCTATATTCAGTGTTCATTTCACAAGCACTGCGTTATTTTACTTCTTTTAGTTGTTTAACTTTGTATGGTACAAAGAGTTTGAAACAAATATAAATGACTGTGCTGCCCCTTTCACATAAAAGAATAGAGAACTCCTGACAATGAAGATTCCACCTATCTCTCCCATCTGCCTGCACGGCTGGCAGGGAAGGAAAAGAACTTGCATGCTGGTGAAGGAAGGAGCAGAGTAGAACATCAGTGAAATCCAGAATAAAACCAAGCTGGCCCAAGGTGTCTTATAGTCTGTAAAAATCAGTTTAATTAGAATGCCATTTTTTGTTCAAATGATGTTAATTATTAGAATGTGACATTTTAAAGTATGAAAGTGAAACAATTAAACCCGAAAAAAATAGGTCTGCAGAAACCCTGCATCAAACAAGTCTATCAGTCCCATTTTTCCAACAATATGTGCTTACTTTGTATTTCTGCATCACATTTTGGTGATTCTCACATTTCAACCTTTTCAACTATTATATCTGTTATGGTGATCTGTAGTCGGTGATCTTTGATGTTACTATTATAGTTGTTTTGGGGCAACATGAACCACGTCCATATAAAAGCGTGAGCTTAATATTTGTTGTGCCTATTCTAACGGCTCACTAACTGGCCATTCTCCTGTCTCTCTTCCTGAGTCACAAAAATACTGAAATTAGGTCAATTAATAATCCTACAATGGCCTGTAAGTGTTCAAGTGAAAGACTCATATGTTTTTCACATTAAATCAAAAGTTACAAATGATTAAGCTTATTGAGGAAGCTATGTCAAATGCAGATATAGTCCAAAAGCTAAACTCCTTATGCCAACGTTAACCAAGTTGTGAAAGCAAAAAAAATTATTGAAGATTAAAAGTGCTACTCCAGTGAACATTTCAATGACAAGAAAGTGAAACAGCCTTATTGTCGATATGAAAAAAATATTAGTGCTCTGATTAGAAATCAAACCAGTCACAACATTCCCTTAAGCCAAAGCCTAATTCTGAGCAGGGCCCTCTCTTAAATTCTATGAAGACTGAGAGAAGTGAAGAAGCTGCAGAAGAAAAGTTGGAAGCTAGCAGAGGTTGGTTCATGAGGTTTAAGGAAAGAAGCCATGTTCATGATATAAAAGTACAAGGTAAAGCAACAAGTGATGATGGAGAAGCTGCAGGAAGTTATGCAAAAGATCTAGCTAAGATCATTGACGAAGGTGATTACACTAAACAACAGATTTTTCAATGTGGACAAGCAGCCTTCTATTGAAAGAAGATACCATTGAAGAATTTCACAGCTAGAAAGGAGAAGCCAACGTCTGGCTTCAAAACATCAAAGGACAGGCTAACTCTCTTATTAGGGGCTTATAAGAGAGTTGCTGCTGGCTCTAAGTTGAAGCCAATGCTCATTTACCATTCCAAAAATCCTAGGGCACTAAAGAATAATGCTGTCTACTTTGCCTGTGCGCTATAAATGGAACAACAAAGCCTAGACGACAGCACATCAGTCTACAGCATGGTTTATTATGTATGAGGGGAGACCCAAAAAATCCCAGAATTTATTTATTAAAAAATTGTGTATTTATACCTACATGTTTAAGCTCCAGTCACCTTCAAAGTATTTTCTATTTGATGCAATACACCTATCAAGACACTTTTTCCACGGCTCAAAACACTTTTTGAACTCATCAATTTTGATGCTGTTTAGTACTTCTGCCGCTTTTTGTTTCACCTATTCCACATTGGCAAAATGTTTTCCTTTTGTGACTTTTTTCATTGGGGAAGCACCAAAAAAGTCACTTATGGTGAGATGGGTGAATAGGGAGGGTGGGGCACGGGGGTCACGCTGTTTTTGGTCAAAACTGCTAAATATGCAGTGTAGTGTGGGCAGGTTTTTTGCATAAATCATCCATCATGAGATGGGCAAAAAAGTTGAAAAAAATCTTCAAAAAATATTCACTGAAGCCAAATGCAGCCTCTCACAACAATGCTAGCTGGTACACTGATGCTGATGGGTTCCTAGAACATTTACCTAGCAGAGAAAGCCTGTATTACAAGAGGCCCATCCTCCAAAAAATAATTCCAGTTTTTGGGGGTTTCCCCTTCGTATTTTAAGCCCACTGTTGAGACCTACCACACAGAAACAAAGATTATTTTCAAAATATTACTGCTCATTGACAATGGGTCTGATCATCCAAGAGTTCTGATGGAGGTGTACAATGAGATTAATGTTGTTTTCATGCCAACACAACATCCATTCAGCAGCCCATGGATGAAGGAGAAATATCAATTTTCAAGTCTTATAATTTAAAAAACACATTTTGTAAGGCTATAGCTGCCAGCGATAGTGATTCCTCTGACATATCGGTATATTGAAAACCTTTGGAAAGGATTCACTATTCTATATGCCATTAAGAACATTTGTGATTCATGAAAAGAGATCAAAATATCAACATCAGCAGGAGTTTGGAAGCAGATGATTCCAACCCTCATGGGCGACTTTGAGGGGCTCAAAACTTCAGAGGAGAAGTCATTGAAGATATCGTGGAAATAGCAAGAGAACTAGAATTAGAAGTGGAGCTTGAAGATGTGACTTAATTGCTGCAATCTTATGATTAAACTTGAACAGATGAAGAGCTGCTTCCTATGGAGGAGCAAAAAAGTGGTGCCTTGAGAGGGACTCTATGCCTAGAATATTCCATAAACTTATTTGGTAAAATACTGGCAGGGTTTGAGAAGATTGACTCCAATTTTGAAAGAAATTCTACTGTGGGTAAAATGCTAGCTAACAATATCACATGCTACAGAGAAATCTTTCAGAAAAGAGGAGTCAATTGATGTGGCAAACTTCATTTTGTTGTCTTATTTTAAGAAATTGCCACAACCACCCCAACATTCAGCAACTATTAGATGCTATACGAACAAAAACATTGTAACTTGTTGAAGACTCAGAGGACAGTTAGTATTTTTTTTTTAGCAATAAAGTATTTTTAAATCAAGGTATTGGCATTTTTATACATAATGCTACTGCATACTTAATACACCACAGTACAATGCAAACATAACTTCTATATGCATTGGAAAACAAAAAGCAATCATGTGACTCAACTTATTAAGGGATTAGCTTTAATACAGTGGTCTGGAACCAAACCCACAATATATCCAAGGTATGACTGTAATATTATACTCTGTGGAGATTTTTAAAAAAAAAAACTAAGCTTAGTTAAGGTTACATGACTTGCTAAAGTCACAGTCAGTAGGTATTCAATAAGGACTGGAACCCAAGTGGTTTGATTTTAGAAGCCCAGGCACTATGCTATAGTGTCATCCCTCTATATCTACAAGGGACTGGTTCCAGGACATGCCCTCCCATACCAAAATCCACAAATATTCATGTCCCTTATATAAAATGGTGTAGTATTTGCATATAACCTACTCACATCCTCCTGTACACTTTAAACCTTCTCTAGAATACTTATAATACCTAATACAATGTAATGCTATGTAAATAGCTGTTATGTTATATTTTTAATTTTTATTTTTGTTAAATTATTATTTTTATTCTTTTTTTCCCAAATATTTTCAGTCATGGTTGGTTGAATCTGTAGACGTGGAGTCTGCAGCTATGGAAGGTTGACTATACTACCATTTCTGAATCCTGAATAATTAATAGGAATATGCCAGGAATAAAAGGGCTAATGTGCACTCTCAAAAAAGGGAAAACACAAAGAAATAAAAGAGTGCAGCCTATGTAGAAAACAGAGTAGTTCAATGAGGCTAGTGAGGAAAGTGAATTATGACAGCTAATGAAATATAGAGAAGCAGGTAAGGAATGGTCTATGAAGATTTTGAGAGTTCAAACTTTGTCCTATTAGTAATGAAGAGCCAGTAAAGAGATTTTTGATGACTTATAGTTTTATTTTAAAGAGTATTTTCTCATGTGTTCTGGTAATTATTTTTTATTGATACATAATTATTGTACATATTTGTGGGGAACATGTTATATTTTGATACATGCATACAATGTGTAATGATCAAATCAGGGTAATCAGGATATCCATCACCTCAAACATTTCTCATTTCTTTGTGTCAGGACCATTTCAAATATTCTCTTCTAGGTATTTCGAAATACTTAATAAATTATTAACTATAGTCACCCTATAATGCTATCAAATCCTAGAACAAAGAAATTTAAAACCAGGGATTTATCCAAAGGCTGTGAAAAAGAGACCATTAAGAAATTGTTACAATTATAATACTTTAAGAAAGAGATTGGCAGTAGTGGGAAACTGCCAGGGGAGGGGGGGATGAGATTGGCAGTTGAGGGAAACTGCTGGGGAGGGAAGGGCTCACCTCATCAACAAGGGTACCTGCATAATCAACGTTTGTATACCTAACCCTGAATTGTACCCCACATCTTTATAATAAAAAAAGAAGTTGTTACAATTGCCAAAACAAGAAAGTATGAGGCTTTCAACAAAGATAAGGCAGTATAGATGGAGATACATGAGAGAAAGGACATATAATTAACAAAGCTGGTAACTAATTAGGTGAGGGGAATGAGAAAGAGAAAGAATCAAAGACTGAGCTACAGAGTTTAGACAACTGGGTAGACATTGCTACCATTATCTAAAATAAAGAACAGAGAGGAAGACCAAATTCCATAGTAGAAGGTGGGGGGGCATGTTGAATTTGAAATACATGCAGGACACCCAAACAATTAGAAACATAGGTTTAGAGAGCAGAAAAAAAGCTATGGGAAATAAATTTAGAATCAGCAGAATATAAGAAACATTTGGAGTCATTAACATTCTAGAAGGAGCATTTTAAAGTAATAAAAAGAAGATGAGACCCTAAGAGCAAGTAGAGGACAAGTTAGACAATAACATAAAAAAATAACAGAAAAAATTGGGGGGGGGTGAGGTAGAAACCAAAACAGACGTTTCAAGAAGAATGTGGTCACCGTTATCAAATGCTATACTGGATGTTGCCATTAGTAGGTACATGTTAACCTCTAGTGAGGGGCTACTTCAATGGAGAAATGGAGGCGAAAGCCAGAGTGCAGTGGATTAAGGAATGATCAGAAACTGAAGAACCAGAAATGGAAAATTCTGTCCTAAAAGAGAGCAAAGAAATAAGACAACAGCTAAAAGGGCAATCGGGGATAATGGTAGTATCAGGGCTCAAAAACACTATCCCAAAATATGGCACCTTGAAGTTCACTCTCTGATCTTCTCCCCAGTCCTCCTTTATTCCAACCCCCTTACCCACCACCAGCAGGTCACAGAAACCAGAATTCCCCTTTCTCAAAGCAAGTCATAAAACCTAGAAAGGTCACTTTCTGATATTCTCCCTTCTCCCTTGAAGATGCACATGACAGATTTCCTGCCCCAGGAATGTCATAGAGAGACACAGAAAAGAATATGAACAAACAGGAATTGCTTACTATTAGATCATACCCCTTTTTGTCCAACCATATTTTCTCCACAACTATTTACTTCGTTCATCAGACTTAGTGTAAAAATAGTTATCCCTGGATCTTTGGGTCTTCATTTCTGAAGTCACAGAAATGTGTCACATAAAAGTTTGATTAAATTTTTTATGTATCTTGTTAATCTGTCTTTTCTTACAGGGGTAACAAACATGAGCATTGCAATGGGCAGGGAAAGATATTCCTTTACCTACAATAAAGGTTTCAGCATATTTTTTTTTTTAGATTAGGGAATATAGTTTATTTAGAAACTAAATGAGAGAGAGAGAGAGAAAGAGAGAGAGAGGTGATTCACCTCCCCAAGGTAGAGGAGGGAGCCAAAGCTTAAGAAAACATGGCCTGGTCATAGCTCAAAGAGCACATGGCCACACCACAGTTTAGCAAGGCAATGGCCAGTTTCAGCATATTTATAAGATGAAAAGTAAAGAGGCAGAAAGGACATAGAAGAGAGTGCATAACTGAAATGAAAAAAACCACAACAGGACATAGTTAAGAACTTGGATAATAGGAAATTTATTATTACTCAACTATTATTCTAATTAAAAATACTCATCATACATGAAAGCTTAGAAAGACACAAAGTTTATAATAGTGTACATATTTAAGGTCCCCAAACCCCAAAACTAATATATACATAAATTTGAAAATATTCTATTTTTTACTAATTCAATTCAGTTACTCCCAATGAGTATCTGTCTGATTTACTAAAGTTTTATTATATCTGAATTCAAGTACTACGATAAATGTCTGGTTTTAAAAGCCAGTTCATCTCAGAAGCTTATACTAGTTTCAGAGGTGAGACAATAATTTATATACAAATTCAGAACAAATAAAGCTTATTTTACAATTCCAGTTGGCTTCTCTATTCCAGTAAAAAATTAACAATGATAATAGAAAATATATAAAAAATATTTTCCTTGGGGTTAGCCTTTAAATAAAAGGCTACTATATTTATAAAATCACAATGTGTTTTATAAGTTATAATATGGTATCACAACAGTAATGAGGTATGTCTGAATATATATGTGGCATTTAAATAAATCTAATAATTTACCTTGGTATAGTTACCCTAACACATTTGAACTTCTTTTGTCTAGAAATCAATTATCAAATGCATTTAGAAATTCATGTATCAATATTCTCATAAGAAATTAAAGCTACTCATTTACATTAAACATTATCAACAAAAGAGTAGATTTTCATACTTTGTTGTACATCCTATTAAAGTAATATTTATAAATTTTCATTAAGGATATTTAATAAAGCAATGCAAGAGGGGGACCTCAAAAACCCTGGAATTTATTTATAAAAATTGTGTATTTATTCTTATATGTTTAAACTTCAGTCACCTTCAAAGCATTCTTCCTTTGATGTAATACACCTATCAAGATGTTTCTTCCACTACTCTAAATGGTTTTTGAATTCATCAATTTTGATGGCTTTTAGTGCTTCTGCTGTTTTTTGTTTCACCTCCTCCACATCGGTAAAATGTTTCCTTTTGAGGGCTTTTTTCATACGAGTAAACAAAAAATGTTGCTCAAGGGGAGATAGGGTGAATAGGGAGGGTGGGACACATGGGTCATGCCGTTTTTTAGACAAAAACTGCTGAATGCTCAGCGTGGTATGGGCAGGTTGTTCATGTAAATCACCCATGATGAAATGGACAGATGCATTGAAAGAATCTCCAAAAAATATTCACTGAAGCCAAACACAGCCTCTCACAACAATGCTAGCTGATACACTGATGCCAATGAATTCCTAGAATACTTACCTAGTGGAGGAAAGCCTGTATTACAGGGGGCCCGCCCTTCAAAAAATAATTCCAGTTTTTTGGGGTCTCCCCTCGTATTTCCTGGAATATCTCTACTTTGAGAAAAGCAAATGGCACAAGGACTCTAATTTTAGATACTAGGGTAGTAATCTATACAACAATGACCTGGGAATCTAAAATAGTCAATGTAACTCTCCTACCATGATTTACTTACTGACTTACCCTCACTCACTTTATCTTCTTGCTCAAATAATCTAGCCAATACTTTGAAACATGTTTTACCTAGTTTCAGGGGGCTTACCTCAAGAAAATTACTATCTAAAATTAGCCTTGGTAACTAAGAAGAAATGGAAAGCTGAATTTCTTATATACACACACACACACACACACACACACTTTCAATACATATACTGAATAACAGCATTACAACAATTTACCATGGTACAGAAACAAAGAAATCTTGTGGCTCAGTCATTTATACATGTTAGGATAAAGTTGCATAAAAGCTTTTATTTCATAACACAGCAAAGCTAAAGAAGCCATCACTGAACAAGCTCAGTGGTAATCTGATATAAACCACTAATGTACTATATTTTACTGCTTAATTAACTATAAATCCAGATTAAGTTCAATCATACAAACTACCAATAGTCCTTTCAATTCTCATGAGATAGATAATTAAGAGAAATTTTCTTTCTGTCTTTGAAAGACACTTCATAAGAACTAATGATGATTTAATCATAAAAATACTGGCAATTCTAAATATTAGTTTTGACTTGATTTAGAAAGTAGTATCTCAATTTTATATTTTCTTGACATCTTAGGAAAAAAATTGGCATTCAATTTTTTTGCAGTGTCCTAAGACTGACATCTACTGACAATTGGGAGGAACTACAACATCTCCTTAAAACATTTCCTAGAGAAAAGCTTATCACTGCATCCAATTTATCAAGTAAGGAAAAAATTAGTATTTGTTGAATGATGATTATGCAGTGGGCACTTCAAATATTATCTAATTTGCTCTCTTAACAACTTTATAACACAACTGATATTACAGGAGTTACGTTTTAGCCATAAAAGATAAAATACCAATAAATGATGCTATTAAACCAAAGAATGGTCTATTGCTTTAAATGCTCACTGTGGCATCTATTTTGTGCCCTCTATTAAGACTTTATTGAGAAGTTCATGTTACTGTAAAGTAGTTTTTAAAACAGTAAAATTTTATGTGTTGGAAAGTGTCTGCTCATTTAATTTTAGGCTATCCACAGTAGATAATGAGGCAGCATAGCAAAGGTTTTGGAGGTTCAAATCTTAATTCTGCTGTTTATTAGCTAAGTGATCTGAAGCACACTACTTAGCCTCTGTTGTGCCTTAATTTCCCCATCTGTAACAAAGAAATGATAATAACTGTACTTAATCATAGGGTTGTTATAAGGATTAAATGAGTTAATATTGTAAAGTATCTTGAACAGTGCCTGGCACTTTGTACATTCTATGTAAGTATTTGTGCATTTTTAGAATTATATTTTTATTTTTGTAGAAACAAGGGTCTCACTGTGCTGCCCAGGCTGGTCTTGAACTACTGGGCTCAAGCAATCTGCCTGCCGTAGCCTCACAAAGCGCTGGGATTACAGGTTTGAGACAATGCCTGGCCTACGCAAGTGTTTTGACAAAAAACATTGATATGGTTTTACTACACTAGAATAAATGAGATCAAATAAATATAAAACTCTTTCATTACTTTGAAATACTAACACAATTTCACCCCACATTATCAGACGTTCATTTAGTTTTATCTACAAATAAATTTTATTAAGTGCCTTCCTTCAAGAACTCATGAACTAAAAAGGAAAAACTCTGAAGTAATGCCAGAATGTAAACATAAGTGCAGATGTATAAAGGGTTCAGATAAACTGAAACTAGAATGTCCTTCCCTTTTTCCTCATTTTTAATGTTTCTTCATTATTGCTCATATTGACCAGGTAATGCAAGACTCACTAAAAGGACTTCATAATTATTTGCTGAAGATTTAAACTTACCATAGATCCACTAAGGCATACAATATTTTTGTACAGGCCATATGACACTACTTCCAAATATATTACACTCTCACACACAGAAACAGATCAATGTGCATAGAAACCTATTTCCACCTAACAGAGAAAAACCTAAAATATAATCCTATTTATTAGTGATACAAACTTGAAAGTACCTACAATTTAGTTTAGTACTGTGTGTTTAAATAAAATTATTATTATCTAATAATAATCAGACTTTGGGAAACATAAAAGGTGCATAAAGGCAACAAAATTTGCTATTCATGGAGCAGAAGCAAGTTTGTACTGTTCATTTGAATCAGATTTCTATAATGAATTCTGTCAAGTTTTGAAAATTATTCTAAATTTTGAAAATTGGCTTCTGCAAATATAGCAGAGAGATAGCAATAGAATAATTTACCAAGTTGTACCCTACTAACTAGAATTGTAGGATAATATGGATGATCTAAGATTTTATTCTAGCTAAAAGATCCCCTTAAGAAATCTACCAAGGTAACAGGAAGAAAATTGAAAAGCACTATTCTCAAGCATTTTTAGAACCATTAGAACTATTACACACTAATTAGAACTATTTATGTGCCAATTTACAGAGAAACAGCTAAATGTTGAATGTAAATACATGTCAATTATTTACTGAAACAAATCCAATGAAAGACACTATTGGACAATTCTTTAAAACATATTACATATTATTACAACTAGCAGTGTAGAAAAAATTTGTCTTGTAAAGTAATTGGCAAGTCATAATTCATATGAATTTACTCACTCAATTATTCTGAATTACTGAAATTTTATGGATATAATTGAATTGTTATTACATACAAGTGGGAAATCAAGATAAAATAACACATTACATTTAACTAGAGAGTTATATTCCATCTTATTAAAGCAAACAAGACTGATAAATTAAAACTAATAATCACTAAGTAAATTTTAAAATTCAATAAAGTACCTTCAAATATTCTTTCCTAATCTGTTTGCTCCGCCTCCTTTCTTCACTCTGCCAGATTATAGGATGAGACTCTGGCCACTGTTGTTCATCTATTTGGTCCTTCTGATTTTCTAAAGGCTGTAATGATAAATTTTCTTTTAACTAAATAAAATAGGACAAAATAATAGCTATAGCAGTAATTTTATTTCCTCTTACCTGCCATGTAAGGGGTGATAATGGTGAATTAACTTCATCTGCTGAGACACTAAAAAAATTAAAAATGTCTTAATGTTAAAATCTTTAGAATAATCCTTAAATATACATTAAAAACATTATAAAGTGATCTTGTTTAAAAACCACAATGTAAAGGATTTACTCATACCTATGCTTTGAGCTAATAACAAAACTTAAAACTGACAAAACATACTTAAGATTCCAATAATTACAGAAAACATAGGGAACATCAAGATGGGTTTATTTTTTTATCAACTGTGTGCATAAGTCTCCTCTATGGAATTTGTAGAGGCCAAAAGAAGTGAACTATCTAGAACTAAGAGGAGTAATTATTTTCTGCCTAGTGATTTACTGATTATGAGCCTCAATCCCTTCATTCTGATACAACAGAGGCTATTGCAACCAGGAAATACTTTTCTTCTATTTTGGGGGGAAATAAAGTAGACTGTACATGCTGTTGTTAGATAACAAATTAGAACAAGGAGTTCCATTAGAAAAATACATAAACAAAATGTCTACTAAAACCACTACTGCTTAACACTACTGTGAAATTTCTGTATAATGTAAGAAAAAAATATAAAAATTAGAGATAAGAATTTCATTTTCAAAATTTATAGAACACATGATTATCCAAGAGAAAAAAACACATTATTATAAGCGGTGAAGGTTACTAGTTAAAGAAAAACGTGCAAACGTTAGCAGTTTTCCTATATATAAACTATAATGAGTTAAAGGATACACTGTATTAGAAAAAAAATCCTATTCATAAAAAGAAAAGTATAAAATACCTAGGAAGAAACTTAACTACACTTGTACAAGATCTACATAAAAAATCTACAAATGTCTATTAAGGGACTTGAATAAGTGAAAGGTTACTTCTCTTTCAGCTTAATTAATCACTGAAATGAACTGCAACAATAATTTTAAAAATCCAAGAAGTATTTTTTGACTTCCTTTAGAAATCTGACAAAAGAGTTTCAAAGTTCATTTGGAAGAATGGGATGATCAAGAAGAGAAAGGTTATAAAAAGGACTTCTCTACCAGGTAATAAAATATATTACATAAAATGACAATAATAAAATAGTACTTGCTCCAGTATCGACAGACTTTTCCTTTTTTATTATAAGTCTTTATAATTGTGGGGTACAATTCAGGGTTAGGTATACAAATGTTGATTATGCAGGTACCCTTGCTGATGAAGCGTGCCCCTCCCTCCCCTAGCAGTTTCCCTCAACTGCCAATCCCAACCCCCCTCCCCTGACAGTTTCCCACTGCTGCCAATCCCTTTCTATAGACTTTTCAATGGAAGAGGAATACAGGACCACAAGCATAATAACTTATGATAAGAATGACATTTAAAGTCATTTAACAAATAGTATAAAAACTGATTCACCACTTGTAAAATATACACAGAAAGAAAGGAAGAGAAAGAGCGCATGAGTGAGTACAGTGGGGAGACAGAGTGAGAAAAGGATTAGAAGGGAGAAAGGGAGAGAGGGAGAAAGCAGGGAGGAAAAAAACTAGATTTTTTATCTTATATTAAATATCAAAATTAATGGATTAAAATATTTAAATATAAATAAAGATGAAATCACAAAAGTATCAGAAAATTTGGGGCAGTAATTTTTAAAATATTGGAGTAGAGTCTATGGAAGAAACAACCAAAATCAAATACTGGCAAACATGAGCAAATAAAATGTAAAAATTAGACTTTGTTCTTGGCCAAGACAGAATAACAGTGATCAACCAAATTTATATTCTGACTTTAAAAAAAAGAATGGACAAAATATATAAAATTAAGCTTTCTGAGAAGCTTAATACTAGGCAAAAACTGGCATTATCCTTTAGAGAGAAGTAACATGGTGAACCTCATAACTGAGCCAGGTTATTGCATGAAGAGAGTTTCCAGTCCACAGACCAAAGAGGAATAACCAAGACAGAGAGTGCAGCAGGATCACTGAATTTAGGAGACAGAACTGACAGCCAGGGAGAAAAGGGCAGACTGAATTCATAGGACAGAGTAACGAAGAAAAGGTCAATGCACAGAGAAAGAACTGAAGAGATCTATAGAAGCAGCCTTCCAATTTTCATCTGAGTATTGATCATTGATCATGCTTGTGAGTAAACTATCCTAATTAGAAGAATAAAATCACCCTAAAAGATTAGAAGGAATAATTCTCAGATTCACAGAGGACCAGGAGCAGTATCATTTCCCACCAGCCAGACTGGAAAACCTTTAAATTCACAGGACTTCAGGTAGAGCACTAAGAAAGGTCTTGCCTCAGGTCAGACACGGTGGCTCACCCCTGTAATCCCAGCACTTTGGGAGGCCAAAGTGAGAGGATTGCTTGAGCCCAGGAGCTCGGGACCAGTCTGGGCAACATGGCGAGACCTCATCTCTACAATAAGTCAAAAAAGTTAGCCAGGTGTGGTTGTGTGCGCCTGTAGTTACAGTTACTCAGATGGCTGGGGTGAAAGAATCACCTGAGTCCAGGAGGTTGAGGCTGTGGTAGTCATAAGCATATCGCTCCACTCCAGCCTGGGCGACAGAGTAAAATTCTGACTTAAAAAAAAAAGAAAAGAAAAGTCCTGCCTCATTAGGGGGACAATTTTGTTTTTGTTTTTGTTTTTGAGTTGGAGTCTCACTCTGTCGCCCAGACTGGAGTGCAGTGGCTGCTCCCGGCCACCGCAGCCTCGACCTGCTGGGCTCTGGCGATCCTTCTGCCTCAGCCTTCCAAGTAGCTTGAACTACAGGCGTGCGCTACCACGCCCTGCTTATTTTTTTGATTTATTTTAGAGATGAGGTCTCGCTGCCCAGGCGGATCTCGAACTCGCGGGCTCAGGCAATCCACTCACCTCAGCCTCCCAAAGGCACAGGATTACAGACTGAGCCACCGAGCCCGGCTCGGGGGGACAATTTTATTCTGGAACTAAATACTGCACTAGGCCCACATAACAAATCATAAAACCCAGACCCCAAAAGATCAACTTGTTTTTAAGTAATTTAACCATATTCCAGAAAAAAAGTTAAAAATATTTATAGTAATGTTACAATATCGACACACAAGAAGGTAAAAGTTATGATGTCTGGCATTCAATCAAAAATTCAACCAAGCAATGTTCTGGGATTAACGGAAAATTCCGAACATGGTAAGTAAAGATAGACATGACCAAAGTTAAAACGATTAAAAAGTACATCTGAAATTTTAAAATAACTGGATAAAATTAACTGAAGATTATGTATTTCATAAGAAATTATTAGCAAACATAAAGACAAAGCAGAAGAACTAACCATAACCAAACACAGAAAAAAATATATTTTAAGAAGTTGAAGAAGAATGAATAGAACATCAGTGTCTGTGGGAAACTTCAAGTGGCCTAACATAAGTATATATTATTGAAGCTCCAATGTAGAAGAGGCCAAGTGATAGAAAATATATCTGAAGAAATAAGGGCTCCAAAATTTGCAATTTCATGAAAACAGTAAACTCACAAATTCAAGAAACTCAATGAACCCCAAACAAATGAAACAAAGAAAACTATACCAAGAGACATCACATTCAAATTACTTACAATAAATGATACAGAAAAAATGTTAAAAGCACCCAGAGAAAAAAGGACATATTAGGCCCAGTAAAACAAAGATAAGAATGTTTTCATAGAAAGCAATACAATCCAGAGACTGGTGGAGAAATCTCTGTAAGGTACTCAAAGAAAACTAAAATGTCAACCTAGAATTTTGTATGAGCAACGACAGCTTTCAAAAATGAGGGTGAAATAAAGACTATTTCAGACATACAAAAGCTAAAAAACAGCCGAGCTCAGTGGCTCAGCCTGTAATCCCGCGCCTTTGGGAGGCTGAGTTGAGAGGATTGCCTGAGCCCTCAGGTTCGAGACCCGCCTGGGCAGCGAGACCTCATCTCTACAATAAATCAAAAAATCAGCCGGGCGTGGTAGCACATGCCTGTAATTCCGGCTACTTGGAAGGCTGAGGCGGAAGGATCGCCGGAGTCCAGCAAGTCGAGGCTGCGGTGGCCGGGAGTGGCCACTGCACTCCAGTCTGGGCGACAGAGTGAGACTCCAACTCAAAAAATAAAAAAAGCTAAAAAACATTTAACACCAATGGATCAGCATTAAAAGGATCTTAAAGTCTCCCTTTTAGGTGGAAGGAAAATAATGTACATGAAAATAAGGATCTACACCAAAAAATAACAGACACTGTGGATGATAACTAAGGTGATAAACACATAAAAGCAATTATTCTAATTATTTAAAGGTTTTTAAGAAATAACTGAGTATATAAAGCAAAAAATAATAACAATGTGCTATAAGGAATATAATATGTATATAAGTTAAATGTATGACGATACTATAAGGCCAGGAGGGAAGAAACATAAGTACACTGTTGGACAATTCTAACATGGTATCTGAAATGGCATAAATAGCATTTGAAGATAGACTGTGATAAACTAACTACTGTACTTTAACTCCTAAGACAACCACTAACATAACGTAAAAAGTTACAGCTAATAAGTCCACAAAGGAGATAAACAGGAATTTTAAAATATAATTCAAAAGATGACAGAAAAAGGGGAAATATGAATAAAAAAATAGAAAGAAAACACATAGAAAGGTGGTAGATTCAAACCCCAAAATACCATTAGTCACAAAAATATAAATGATTTTAACACCACAATTAAAAGGCAGATTGTCAGAGTCAATAAAAAAGGAAGATACTACCATATGCTAACTACAAGAAATGCACTCTCTCTATAAAGACACAAATAGGTTAAAAATAAAAGGATGAGAAAGTAGACTCCAGGACAGAGAATACTATCAGAAATACAAAGAAAAGTCTGCAGTCCTAAACATTTGTGTATCTAATGACAGAGCTTCAAAATATATGGAAGAAAAATGATAGAGCTACAAGGAGAAAGGCAAATCTACAATTAGTGTTAAACATTTCAACAACCTTCTCTTAATAACTGACAGAACAAGAAAACAGAAAATAGGTAAGGTATTAAAAATGTAAATAATACTATAAACCAACATAACATAGTTGACATTTATGTAACATTAACCAATAACTGCAGAATACATTGTTTTTAAGTTCCTACAGAATTTGACCATGATAGACCATAATTCTGGACCTTAAAAGAAAAATCCAATAAATTTCAACCATCCAGTTCATACAAAGTGCTTCTGACTATAAGATATACAAACAATTCCAGCTACTTGGAAGGCTGAGGCAGAAGGATCACCTGAACCCAGCAGTTCAAGGCTGCGGTGGGACTGAGTAAGCCACTGCAATCTAACCTGGGCAACAAGAGTGAGACTCCAACTCAAAAAAAAAAAAAAGAGAGAGAGAGAGAGAGATACAAACAAGCAAAGCATAGCAAAATAATATAAATGGGCAATAAAAACTTGAAATAATGTTCAATATTGCTAATTTAACTAATAAAATGGAAAATAAGGTATTCTGATATAACTTGTTCTTATTAGATTGGCAAAGATTAGGTAGATTGACAATGCAATGTGTTAACAAGTACAGAACTAAAGATATCCATGCATTAGTTGTGAAAATGCAAACCGATAAAAACTTCTGGAGAGACAGTATATCAAAAGCTTAAACATATGTTCATGCTTTAACCCATTAATAATAGGCTTTTAAACATTTAAGTATGGAAATAATACAAATGCACAGAATAAAGTTTACCACAATGTATATATATTTAGATTTAGAAGGTATATAAAAATCATCACAAGATATTAAATGAAAATGCAGATTACTAAACTGTATACTTAGTAAGACCTCCCTTTTGTTAAGAGAACGTGTGTGAGATTTTTATAAGGGTGGGGATATGATAGCATGTGCTCACCCATGTACTGCTGAAAAGAAAATATCAAATAATTTAAATTATTATTTTCTTCTATTTTCATGTGTTAAAAAATTTTAAGTCCACAATAATGCTTCTTAATATCAGAAAAAAAAAAATACCAGCAAAATTGTTTCCTTTTTGAGCAAAAAAAAGGAGATGAGAATTTTATTTATTTATTTTAAAGATGTGGGGTACAATTCAGGATTAGGTAGAGAAATGGTCATTGTACAGGTAAAGTTGGGCCCTCCCTTTGGTCCCAACCTTGCCTGGTTTGAGATCAGGTACCAAACTGAAAATTTTAAAACAAAGAACTAAGAACAGATACAGGAGAAAGGAAAAATAAGGAAGTTCACAATAGTAATAACAATAGTTCAACAACTAAAAACATATGTGATGATTTCTATGTGCTAATCGTTGTTCTAAGCAATTTACATATGTAAACTCTTCTCATCCTCACAGTAACTATGAGATAGATACTGTTGTTATGTGTGTTCTACAGATGAGGTAAATGTGGCTCAGAGGAAGCTAAATAACTTTCCCAAGAGACAGATCTAGGACCCAAACTCAGACAGCCTGGTTTTAAGACCCTGAATTCTTAACCAGTACGCTCATCTACTCTCTATAGAAAGAAAGGCAAATAGAAATAATCAGAGAAGTAACGT
This sequence comes from Carlito syrichta, assembly GCF_000164805.1. NCBI lineage: Eukaryota > Metazoa > Chordata > Mammalia > Primates > Tarsiidae > Carlito > Carlito syrichta. The sequence continues at coordinate 155,899 of NW_007258113.1, read as the reverse complement.
TTACTAAGCATTTGGGTGCCAGGCACTAGGGTTGATTTAAAAACTTAAAGCCTTGGCCAGATGTGATGGCTCATGCTTGTAATCCCAGCACTTTGGGAGGTCAAGGGGGAGGAGCGCTTGAACACAGGAGTTCAAGAATAACATGGACAACATACCAAGACCTCCTCCCTACAAAAAATAAAAAATAAAGTAATCTGGGTATGATGGCATATGCCTGTAGTCCCAGCTAGTTGGGAGGCTGAGGTGGAAGGATTGCCTGAGCCCAGCAGTTCGAGGCTGTGGTGAGCAGTGATCTTGACACTGCACTCCAGCCTGGGCGACACAGTGGGACTCCGACTCACAACTGGTAAGTCCTGGAGGTGGGACTCTGACTCATATCTACCTAATTTAAAGTCCCACACTCTTTCAACTATATCCTATCTTGCCAACCAATCTCTCAAAAGTGCATCACAACTTTCTTGTATGTTTGTAATGTCCTAGACCAGGGCTCATTCTGATTGCTAGAAGTAGTCCGCTGAGATTACTGCTAGTATAAACTGTCCAGGCATTTCAAGGAAGCTGACCATTCACATTAAACTCAAGTACCCAGAATATTTCCTGGTCTCTCCTACAAGTATACACCACCAAGTAATCATTCCTATTTGTTGTGGATTTGCATATTCAAAAGCTCTATTTTAAAATTTAAGCACACCTAAAACAGCAATATGTTGAGATCACATCAATCATTAACTTCATGAAGGCTCTCTTGATCACTGTTATATCTTCTAGCATACAACACAGTTCCTGGCACTAATAATTTCAACCTGTTCTCACAACTCATTCACCCAACAAATATTTGTTGAGCATCTACTATGTATGCCATGCATGTGCTAAGTGAAGAGATACTTCAGAATACAAAATAACGTCCCTGATCTTGTGATTTTTGCATTGTAGTGTGCACAGGGGCTGGGGTGTTGGTGAAAAACAATAAGCAAATATAAAAGTATATATTCAGAATATCAAATGGTGTTGAGTTCTAGAAAGAAAAATACAGCAGGGTATGGAAAATAAGGACAAAGAGTAGGGGAGGCAATGCTCTTTTATATGTTGTTCAGGGAGCACTCTGCTAATGAAGTGACACTTGAGCAGAAACCTGAAGGCTTCAGATTAAGTCATACGATTATCTGGGGGGAAATCATTCCAGGCAGAGCCAAAAGCTTTGGGAGGTAGGGGGTGCACTGAGATTCAACAAGGAGGCTAGAATAGCTAGAGTAGAACTAACCAGGAAGAGAGAGGCAAGAGAGGAAGGTAAACAGGGACCTAAATAATGTAGGGCTTTACAATTTCGCAAAGGACTTTAGTTTTTATTCTGAATGACATGTGAAGTCAATAAAGAGTTCTGAAGATGAATGATATGATCTGACTTCTATTTTTAAAATATCAACCTGATGTTTTGTATAAAACAGACTAAAGGAAAGCTATGGCAGAAAGACCTGTTAGGAGGCTGTTGTAACAATTCAAGTAAGAGATGGCTGCTAGGACAAGGGTGGTGGAGTGAAGGTGGTAAGTGTAACCAGATTCTGGATATATTCTTAAGGTAGAGTCAACAAGGTTTGCTAATGGATTAAATATCAGGTGTGAGAGAATGGGACAAGCTAAGGATAAGTCTGAGGTTTTTTGAGATGACCAACTATAGGGATGGAGTTGACATTTTCTGAAATGGGGAAAAATGCAGGAGGAACAGGTTTGGGGTGCACAAGGGAAGTTAAGAGTGTGGTTTTGGAAAGTAACACTTGACATGAATAGTATACATCTAAGTGGCAGTATCGAGTATGCAACAGGGTACACAACTCTGCAGTGTGTGTGTATATATATGTATACATGTACATTCATGCAAATATTTATGTATTCATACAGAAAAAAGTCTAAAAGGAAAAATGCCAGAATAATATGACTTGTCATCTCTGGGGAGTGAGATAACAGGTGATGTTAAATTTGCTCTTTTTCTTCTTTATGTTTACTAAATTTTCCAATTTTTAACAGCTTCATCACTCCTGTAATCAGGAAAAAATGAAAGAATTTTTTGTTTTGTTCTTAAAGAAGGAATTGGGTGACTGTTTTGAAAATAAGAAAAAAGGAAACAACAGTTGTATGAAGAAAAGGCCAGGATTGGATATCACAGTTTTGAGATTTGGGCAATTGGGGTCTTCTCAAGAGAATGTTAGGAATCCACAGAGAAAGCTTAAGGCAGGAATAAAAGGAACTGAGGGGGAAAGGAAATAACAAAACTTTAAGGAAAGCCTATGTAAGGTAGCAGAATCAGTATTTAAAAACAGAGAGAGAATGGGATAAATCCAATTAAATAAAATCGAGGCAGATGAATATTCCTAGACTTGGATATGAAAAGGAATCTCACACTTGAACTGAATTCTGAAAAACAAAGTAAGAAAGGAAGAAAGAAGGTCAATTCTAGCAGAAAGATCAGAATGTAGAATACAGAACACAGGGATGTGAAATCATGCTGCAATAAAGAAAGAAGTTCTGTTTGTAAATGCAAAGGGTGGGAGAGTGCATGAGATGAGGCTTTCAAAGTAAGCAGAATCTCATTTCAACCTTATGGGTTAAGTTAAACATTTTAAGGTTTAACCGAAAAGTTGTAAAGAGCCATTAGAAGATAATAAATGGGAGTTGCACAGTCAGATTTGCGTTTTAGAATCATCACTCTTTCATAGTGCAGAAGACAGGAGGTATGTCTAGGAATAGTTTCAATAATCCAGGTAGAAAAAGATGGGGTCTGAACCAACACACTCACAATAGGAATGGAGATGTTAGAATAGATGCAAGTTATGTGAAGAAGCTATCATTTTCTGCAATTGACTGGATTGGGAGGGGTGCATAAGAGAGAAAGAAGTTTCTAAGTCCAAAGTCGCTGACTTTGCATGATTACATAGTGTTACATTCACTAGGGCAGACTATATTGGAGAAGAAATAAGTTTGGGGAAAAATAAGTTCAATATCAAGTGTTCTTGTTACCATCTATTATGACTTGGGGTTCTGAGATAGACAATCTGGTTTTAAATTCTGACTCTACCATTTACCAGCTAAACTTGAGCAAGTTCTGATAATTTCTGAGTCTCAGTTTTCTCATCTGAAAAATGGAAATAACAGTAACAACTCAGAGTTATTGTGAGGATTAAATGGGATGATACATCTAAAGCACTAAGACAGTCCATATATAACAAGCATTCAACGCATTTGAATTATCTCTGTGTGTACTTCTGTATTTCCTCCTAGTCTTGGACTTTTATAAGTACACAGGATTGACTAAGGAGTTGAGTCTGATTTAAGTTCAAACCACCAAAAAGAATAAATAGAAACTTTCAAGGTCTTCTAGCTCTCTGGAATTCATACATATGGACTTAGATTATGTATTCATATAGAAGAATTTAGTAATACCCAACTGAAAAGAAATCAAAATGTAAACAATAAAAGAGAATAAACACAATCAATGATATAAAAGACACATTATTCCTGGCAGTAATAGTAATACAATAAATGTTTGCTGAATGAATAAATGGTCCTATCATAAAAACAAAGTGCATATATTAGCAAAAAAAGAAATCAAATCAGCATTCTTAACTTTGCTAATATGAAAGTAAATTTAACTCATGCTTTTAATACATTTCCTCTTTATATTATCTAGTTATAGTAAATCTATATCATTTATTCAATTATAGCCTATATATGAAAACATCACGGTCACAGGATCAAAGCTCATTATAAAATATTAAATGTAAGAACCAAGATATTTTATACCTCTTTTCACATTCCACAGGTTGTATTGGCTTGTTTCTCATGACAGAAGTTGAATGATTAAGAATCCTAGAAGTAAATTAATACATTACTTCCAAAATATATTAAAGAGAATACTGTATATACATAATATAAAATATTTCCAAAAAAACTGTATCTGGTCCATGAGATCTTTGCTAGAAAAAATAATGAACATTATTTAGATCAGATGCCCATATGTGCACTATTAATGAAGAAATGAAGTTCACCAACTCTTCCATGTATCTTCTTTTATAAACCCTTCCTCAAGGTTTGGCTCTCTTCTAGCCATGCTATTATTGCCCTTTGTATAACTAACTTTTAGGTGAGGCAGAAGAGGTAAGAGATTTCCTAGGTACCATCAGAAATGATTTTGTTTTCCCAATACAGAAATGATATGGGGTATGTTGATATAATACATAATCACTTTACCAGAAGCCAAGGAATAAACTTTAATTTTAAACGCAAAACCAGTGTTAAAGTTCAATTATTTAAAAAAACACAAGTTTCTTAAGCTTTTAATAACCAAATAAAATTGTATGTGAAGAAAAATAGAAAAAAATAATGATGAAGAAGGAACTATTTGTCCATAGCTTATATAATTCTAAGTATTAATCTCAAAGTCAAAAGTAATAAATTACTTTTTAATTAGAAGATATAATTTTTATGCAAATCAATCATTTTACATTATAATTACTATTGCTATTATTTTATTACATTTTCTCTATTTAGCTCATGCTTCATTTTGTCTCTGAAACAGCTAGTATATCTAAAATGTATTTTATTTATTTATTTATTTATTTTACTTTATTTTATTATAAAGGTGTGGGGTACAAGATCATGTAAACCACATGCTGATGAAGTTTGGGCCTCTAACTGGCCCTCACTTCCCCTGGTTTAGTCTTTGTGTTGTTACATGCCCTCCTCTCCCCTGGCAGTGTCTCACAACTGCTGATCCTTCCCTCAAAAGCTATTATGATAAATGTTGAGGTCCCACTTATGAGTGAGAACATGTGGTATTTGGTTCTTTGTTTCTGTGACTGATCACTAAGTATGATTGTCTCCAGCTCCATCCGATAATAATAAATTATTAACTGTCTTTAAAGTAACTATACATATTTAAGAGTTCTTAATGTTACTATATATATATATATATATATATACATACACACTATATATACATATATATGTAACTTAACTTTCACTTTTAAAGTTTAGCATCATTAGGAGTAAAATATCTGCCCTTTTTTTTGAGTTGGAGTCTCACTCTGTTGCCCAGGCTGGAGTGCAGTGGCACGCTCATGGCCACCGCAGCCTCGAACTGCTGGGTTCAGGTGATCCTTAGCCTTCCAAGTAGCTGGGACTACAGGCACATACCACCATGCCTGGCTAATTTTTTTGACTTAATGTAGAGACAAGGTCTCACCATGTTGCCCAGGCTGGTCTCTAACTCCTGGGCTCAGGCAATCCTCTCACCTCGGTCTCCCAAAGTGCTGGGATTACAGATGTGAGATACTGCGCCTAGCCATATCTGCCTTTTATTAAAAATAAAATCTTCAGATACCAACTATCAAAAGAATATTAAAAAGGATTTCAAATTAAAGCTATAAATTGGCTAATAAATACATAATGAACTAATTATAAGTTGGTAATTACAGAAATTATAGTTAGCATTAAAAAAATTTCTATCATGTTGGTTTCCTCACTAGCTTGGGTCTAGTAGAGCCTCAGTAGGGGAAAGTAACAGTGAGGTACAAAGGACAAGTACCATACACAAATAAGTATAGCTTTGGGTCAAACAATTTCAGAATTAAAGACACCTTTATTCTTTGTACAGGTACACACTAAAATTGCCTTAAACCTCAAATGTAGGAAAATTAAGGTAATGAAATATCTGAGACTACTAGGTAAAAATATGTATTTTAAAAGAAGATACATGGCAGTAAGTACTGTCCTGGGAAAAATACCAGAATTATTCCAGGGTAGGGAGGTAAAACTACAATACCTGTCACTAGGATAAATTATCTTTTTAAAATTTTTTTGCTTTTTAGGTTCAAAAGGAGTACATGTGCAGGTTTGTTACACAGGTATACTGTGAGATGGTGAGGTAAGGGGTTTTATTAAGCCTGTCATCCAGGAGGTGGGCATGATATTCAACGGGTAGTTTTTCAACCCTTTCCCTTCTCCCTCTACTAGAGTAAATTCTGATTCCTCCCCACACCACACTCATTAGCATTGTGATTACAAATGTGTATGAGTCATATCAGAGTAGAAAGAAAAAAAAAGGTTGAGATCCACTTACCTGTAAAATACATGTTATTTACTGGAGAATTTACCAATGTAAAATTTTGCTATGTACACTGATATTTTATGTTTTACTGTGTGACACTTAAAGTCAGAACAAACATCTATTTATTTACACATCTATTCTACATTATGAACACTCTTCCTAAACCAGTTATCAGTACTTATTTTATGTAAACGACTATATAATTCAGCTCTGTCAACCTGGTTCCTTAATACTTAAGTCTTCCACAAACTCTAGATACCCTGATGCAAATCCTGCTGCTCTAGTCCTCTGGAAAAGTTTGTCACTGAGTAATGCTCTGTAGCTTAAAGGCCTCGGTCTGTATTCATATTTCATGAACATCAACCAAACCAAAAGATGGGAGAAGAGAGAAGATATTTTTGGAGAGGACAGGGAAACCATTAGTAAAGAAAGCAGAAAAGAATGGATAGATTTCAAGGACAGAACTACCTAATTAGTTATAGCAAGCTAGAGGTTAACATGATGCTCCTCAAACTGAAATGTTCATATGATAAAAATAAAATCACGTGAAACAGGTAATGTACATAATTTCTACAAGTCTAAGCCAAAATTCTAAACTTCTCAAAATCTGATTTTGCTTTCCATGATCCTTAATTACACTTTAACTAGGACTTTTCATAATTATTTGTTGTTATTTAGCTATATTACATAGTGCTCAGAAGCACATCTTTCCACAACAAGGAAAAACACTTAGGACATACCTAAAAGCAAATGAAATAATTATTAAAAGAAAGACATAACAGAAAATACCACAGAATAAGTTAGCAGGAATGAACATGCAAGACAGTAAACAGAAGCTATTTATTGCAAAAGTTCACATATATTTTAACCTTTTCTTTAGGATGATAACCAAATTTTAAGAAGTCAGCTAAACATCTACTCAAAGCCACATAATAAGAAAAACCAGTACAAAAAAAAGACCAGTTGCCATTTTTCTAACACTACCATGCATGAGTGAGTAGAACTGATGAAAGTTTGAAGAACTGGTTCAATCATTTACAGATCAACATTATTTGTTTTTCAACAGAATTTCCTTCCTTTTATTCTTAAGTCAGTATTAAGATTATTCTGATATTTTATGCTCAGCTCCTTCTTTGATTTTTCCCATTCTAAAAAACATGTTCTTTTATTATAGTAAGAATACTTAACATGAGATCTACTTTCTTAACAAATGTTTATGTATAAAACACAGTATCATTAATTATAGGCACAATATTGTAACAGACCTCTAGAACTTATTCATCTTGTAACATTTTTAAGATACTGAATTTTCAAAAGATTGTAGTTTTTAAAAAATTTCCCAATTATAGTGAAAGTAATATTAAAACTTACTGAATAGTTGCTTTAATATAATCAAAGTCATTTATTCAAAAGGCCTTCAATATACTCAAGACACAAGTAAAAATAATAATCCAATATTTTGATGGGGATATAGTTTGTTGAAATTCAACAATAGAGTTTCAACACAAAGTAGTTTAATCTACACATTTCAATTAGAAAAAGAGGGGGCAGTCTTCTAAATAACAGGCTTCAGACTTTAAAACTTTATGAGTTACTGACTTGATGATTTACTTACTGATCTCTTTTCCCACCCTTTTTGATTATTAATTCTATGCGATGTCCTCTTGCTACTTCCCTAGGATAGCTTCATCTACCAAGTACTAGTATAAACTTTCTTAAAGGATCAAATATACTTTGAAAAATAGCATGAACAAAACAAGTGTCAAAACTGCCATAAGAAAATCATCACTGAACTCAACATAAGCAGTTTTTAATTACCTTGTGCATTTAATTACCTTGTACATTCTTTTAGCTGAGTGCTAACACTGCATTTATCTTCCAACTAGTAGTATGTCAAAGAACAATTAAATAGTATATAATCAAAGCAGGAGTCCCGAGTGATATTTTCTGGTATGTGAGGGTAATCTTTATCCAGATAAATTATTTTTTTTTGTATTTTTTATTTATTTATTTTTTCATTAATCAGTATTTTTTATTATGGTTTGTGGGGTACAGTTAAGGGTTAGGTGTACAATGACGTTTCATTCAGGCAGCCTGTAGATAAGAAGTGTTTTCCCATCCCCCGACAGATATTTGCTACTGTTAATCCCATCCCCCTCCCCCCCCCATAGTTTCCCAGTACCATCAATCAAGACTAACAACAAACAAAAAAAAGATAATAAATGTGTTAAAACCTAGAAAGAAATATTACAATTCCTGGCTTGCAATTTTAAATAGTATTTCAGATCCTTCATTAATAAAGCTGGAATATAAGACCCAGTAATACAGCATGAAAAGGAAAATCTATACTCCGAGAAAGTATAGATGATATCAAATCCACTACAGGATATATCCTTATATAGGAAGGCTCTTAGATTTCTTTTTAGTCTCATTCAAATTTGAGTATTGGGAGAGTAAACAAAAATATGTAATTATCTAAACCTAAGAGATATGAGCAATAGCAGCATATATTAGAAGGAAGAAAAATCATTTAATGGAAAAATAATAGATTCAGCATAAAAAATATTTAGAGATCAGTTTAAGTTTAGCCATTAACAGAAGTGAATAGGGATCTAATATAAATCCTCTATTGATTATAAATTTAAAAGCAAAATGTGCTCTTTACTTTCTGACCAAATTATTACAAGTATTTTAGTGCCTGCAAAAATTAGACATAATTACTAAAATAATGGCATTGCATATTAATATTTAATCTAAAAATCTAAAAAGTTCTTATATTTGTATGTGCTAGCATCTAAAAAGAATGTTAAAAATGAATCAGAGAAAGATAGAAATTAATTTTGCATATATCTTGAATAAGAGAAGTTATTTTGAGAGAACATATGATCTTTAAATTAATGGTTCCTCTTAGCTCTATATTTGTTGATTTAATTTTTGAGCAACCAATTAATTAAAAACAGTATCATGAGTACCTACTTTGTACAAGGTACAGTACTAGGTGCTATTTTGTATTGATTTAAAAACTACCACTAAAGCAAATTCTATGAAATGTAACTATTCAGTCAATGTTGTACCTAAGCTAGAAAGAATAATTTAAGTAACATGGATAGAAAAACTAATATGATAATAGGAAAAATAGAAAATATAGAAATATCATATGCGACAATGCTAACATCTAAAATTACGCACGAGTTATAACTCAAATGCTACTCTTAACACCATGAGAAAAAAGGGGATACTGCTGTGAGGTCTTTAAAAAAACCAGTATCCTCTTACCATAATGATATATATAATTCCTTCACCTGCTAGGTGGAAGAACTAGAAACTCTACTTTTTAAGTTCCACAGAGCAAGTGGTCGCTTGCTTCATCAAATGTCTTAAAGCACAGGTGATCAACAATTCAATTATACTGGAGGGGGAAATACACACAGCCTCATCAGAAGCCAATTTTTTAAAAAGTCAGTTCAAAATGAATCATAGAAAAAGATGAGATGATAAACATCACAGAAAAGACTGACAGAAAATTATGGTAGAAGAAAAATGTGAACTAGGGATGAGGATACATTAGATATAGAAGTACACATTAGATATAGAAGGGATAGATCAGTATGATTTTTTTTAAAAAACCTATAAATGTACCAACTGTGCAAAAAAAGATACTTAGTGGCTATTTAACTTATTCTCTATTATCCAGATTTCCCCTAAAAAGTGGCCCCTAAAAACCATATATTTATCATTTGATAAGTTTTCATGATATTTTTCAATGTATATTTAAACAAATGCCAGTATGCTTACATTTGAAACTTCCTCAAAAATGGTCATATTATCTATAAACATTTATTGTTTTGAAAAGTGAAATAAAAGACTTATTACTTATCCATGTTAAATGTACCAAAATTATTCTTTTCTCAAAACAAAAAAAGGCCTCAAATCTTTATTATTTCAAAACTATAAATGTAGCATTTTCGGTACATGAAGACAGCAATAACAGCTGACCCTGAGCAGCACATGGAACTTTTCCTGTATTAGAAATGGACTTGGTTTGATCTTATACTCATCCATGCAGTGTCCTCCCCGTTGCCAATGACATAAATTTGGAGAAAGCCTGACCAGAGGGAGAAATCCTCATTGACCAAAAAAACAGACCAAAGTGAACATGTGACCCTCAAATCATCACACTGGTTTAATCAGCCACTACATAATTCAACTCAACCCAAAAGAATTTATACTTACCCCAAGTAATTCAGAATCTGATTTTTAAAAGCACACAATATATATTACATGTACCTTAAAAAATGCTTGTAATGTAAATATTTCTACTGTGAGCAAAATGAATACCAACAAATAAATCTTTTCTCATGATTCAGCACACAAGAATAAAAAAAATAACTAAGCAACATGAAATAGGGCCTATATACGTGAGCATATTCTGTTGGTTGTAAATATAATCTTACATTTCTGTCCTAAGTATTTACTATTTTTTTAGTACAGGCTGAGTGAAAGGCTTGGGATCGACAGAGGTGTTTCAGATTTCAGATTTTTGAATTAGTGATACACAATCTATAGTTTGTTCCTTGAAATAGATCTTAAGTGGGCTTTATTGTTTACCCAACACTTCATATACCTTATCTGATAATCTTTAAATAATAGAATTTAATGATTATAAAATTTGGATATTCAAATTTTACTACTGAAGAGAATACCTGTTCTTCTGCTCTTGCTGCAATAACTGAGCGGCTATTTTCCTCAAATCAGTTACTTCCTTCAAATCATCATCTTCTTCCTCTGCAAGTAATTGTTCTTTCTCAAGTCTGAAAGGTGACACAAACATGGTTATCTAAAAAGTAAGGCACACTAGATATTTTATGCCAGCTTCTGGAAATAGAAACCATTTTGTGTCTAACTAAAATCTTTAAGTCTTTGTATTTAAGCTAAAATCTTTATGTCCTTGTATTTAAAATACTTAAATAATAAGAAATACATATCCACATTCTCTACCCAATATGAAATGTGGCAAAATGGCTATATTAATATAACTAAGGATTAACAAATAATGATAAAGTACATAACCATTTTTTTCCATTTCTGAAATGTGTAATGACCATAGTAATTTAACAATGTATATTCCCCAGTCTTGAGTATACTAAGGATTGCAGAGATTTATATGATCTGTCTTTAAATCAATCTAAAAGGTTAAAAAATATTCTTATTTTATTGAACCACCTTGTTTCTGTCAGTTGATTCATTTTGATTTTAAAAGTCTCTATATAAAATGTCTAAATTTTAAAAATGGAAAACAGGTTCAAATAAGATTGGCAAATTTTCCAGAAAATACTAATTGAAACATATCATTTTTATCATTCAAAGACAGCAAAGCAATTTAAAAATAAATTGTTCTCCAAACTCTAGTCATTTTATCTTCAAGGCATTTATTTAAAACATAGTATCAAACCATGAGTCTTTGTATCTTTATCACATCTTATGTGCCACAGGTGACTCTCAAGTTTAGACAACTGGCCTCACTAGATAAGTTGAGAAAGTAGGAGAATAATGCAATCTAAAGGGAACAAGATAAAGCAGTGTACCTCCTTACAGGGCATCAGAGATGATTAATTAATGACTGCTTGAACAGTTACCAGCAAAGTCATCTGGAGGAAGCACAATGTAGAGAAAAAGTCTGGGGATCAAAGAGAGCTAGGTTCACACTAGTGGACACTAGCTAAGTAGTTTTAGCCATGAAACTTTTAAAGTCTCTGAACTTCACCTTCCTCATTTTCAGTATCTACCTTGCAAAATTTTAGTGATGATTAAATGAGAAACATGGGAAAGCACATATCACTGATCCTGATATATGGTAGATATTCAATAAATGTTCCTTTCTTTCCTTCCTGCAGCTATGAAAGAACCTGAAGGATTGACTTAAAAAAAAGTGGAAGGTCATATTCCATCATTTCATAAGACAAATAATACAGAAAAGATCTAAAATCCAATTATTTTAATAAAATGTGGAAGTAAATACCCTTACAACTGTTATAACCAACTTAATGAATGGAAAGTGCATTAGATCAAGAGACAGAACACCTGAATTCCTGACATTTGGAACTCCAGATCTCAGTTTCTTTGTTGGTAAAATCATGTTAATATCATCTATTTCAAACAGTTGTTAAATAGTTCAAATGAGGCAACGCATGTGAAGGAGTAGTACTTCCTCAACAATAATAATAGAAGACATCATTACACTTCGCAGGAAAAACCAGTGTATATTCTACACTCAACTTAAATGCTTACTATAATTTTGACTTTAACTGAGGACTACAGGCAGATGAAGTATTCAAAAATTAACTGTCTAAACATAATAGGTAAATGAACAAAAAAAGTATATTCTTTCAAGTACACTTATAAGAAGGAATATCTCATGATAGTTCAAGTATTTACCAATAACATTTCAATTTGAAAATGTGTATATGCTTACCTTTTTTCATCTCCCAGTTCTTCATTTTTATGGGATTTTTCAGAACATTTTTCTTTTCCCTTATATAAAAGAAAGTTATTTTAAATTGCATGGTTCACTTTTATAAGATCAAGGAGAAAATGTTATTAATATTTGTTCAAAGTTTCATTTACCTTAAAGAAAGAGACAAATGACCCAATATGTGCATCTCCTTGTTCAGTAACTGCTATATCTTCTGTGTTGGGGTCAATAAAATCATACACCTCCTGGTCTAGGTATAGATCAATATTTATGGAAAATATAAATAGTAAATGGTATGTTATGACACTGCAGTGCTTAGAAAAAAAGTGTATTTTCTCAGTGTGAGTTGACTAAAGACAAAATAATTTTTCAAACTCCATTTTTAATAAAAGACCCACTTTAGTGTGGGCTATGTACATGAAATAAAAATAGCAGACACCATATGAATTACCTTTCTGAGAATCAGGCTTACTTCCTATTGTGTGACTGTCATTTCTTGACGACTGCTCTCTATTTGATTCTGAGACTTGAGAGTGAAGGCTGATTGTGTCATCATCTGATGGCTGAAAGGAATAAGCCCAAAGTACAAATGAGGCTTTTCAAATAAATTACAATAATTATGTTGCTTTAATTTCATGTGAATTATAGAACAACTGCTTGTCATTCCAGTTTTTGAACCAAAAATTAATGTTAAGGTTTACTGCTCTTTTAAAAATCTGTATGTGCTTTTCCATTTAAAGTCAGAAAATATTTTTAAGCAACATAAAAGTCAAGTGTATGCATGTGTCTCTATTTCAAAGTTCCAATAAACTGTAAAATAAAATAGATCAGCAATAGAAAAGACTCACTTCTGTTGTAGATAATCGCTTCTCTCCATTATCACTTCCAATTCCAGAGTCAGGGCCATGATTTTTATTTGGATAAAAATCTTCCATACTACAGAAACAGAAATCCTAGGGCAGTTAGGATTTTCTTCTTAAATACAGAATGCACACTTGCCTTAAAGTTTCCCCAGAGAACACAGAATGTATACTTTTGATGTCTAAGATCCTTAAGGATAAGAAGAGAAAAAAATCGAAAATCCAACTACAAAATATTTCATTCATGTCATTCATGAAATATTTTTTCCTTCTAAAGTGTCAATTGTTAGCAATAATCTATTCTTTCTCCTGAGAGATTTAGAAAAGCAAACTGCCTTACTAGAAAACCATTTTGAGAGAAGATTACTTTTTCTCATTTGGCAAATTTTATCACAAGACCTTAAAACATTTAAAAACTTTCATTTCTACAGTTTCCTCTTCATTAGCTCTAAAAATATACCTTAGTTTTATAAATAATGCCTAATATAAAGAAGAGACTGCAAATATATACCTATATATGTATATATATACATACACATACACATATGTACGTGTGTGTGTGTGTGTGTGTGTGTGAAGTGCTGAATACACAATTGCTTTGGTGTGAGGTTAGAATTGTCCTTGCAAATTTCTGAATTACAAAGTATGCCACCTAAGTAGCAAAGCATTTTTTATTTTAATTTGCAAATTTACCACATTCTTACAATGACCACTTATGTGTGAAGAACTATGCCAAGTGTTTTAAAGACAATACTTTACACATTTGTTGTGAAAACTCTGGCAGATTGGTGGTGTTTTCTCATTTTACAGATGAGGAAACTGAGGCTGAAAAAGATTGAGCAATTGACCCAAGTATACACAACTTGCAGACAGCAGTTCAAATTTGATGTCCAAATTATCTAGCATTGAAGTACATGATATAATTCCTCCCTTAAAAACAATTTCATCCTTAAAAACTGATTTTTGTACTTTTCAGAAATGTATCAATATATTTAGGGAAGCACCTACAAATACCAGGCACTATGCTGAATGTCTGGGACAAAATGTATTATAAAATTTTGCTGTCAAATGACTCTCAGCCCAGAGGGGAAATGAGTCTGTTTCTATGTTTTGAAGACTATAACAAAAGTAAATATGAAGTACTATGAGGAAAGAGAAATCAGCTACCTCTCTTTGGTATGGTCAAGAAAGGCCTCACCCAAGAAAGTAGCATATGAGCTTACTTTTAAAGAATGAAGACAGGCAATAATTGCTAGCATTTTCTGAGTGCCTATAGTGTGTTAGGAACATAATCCTTACAGTCTTATAGTTGTGCATTATTATTCCCTTTTACAAATGAAGATAATAAAGCTTAGAAAAGTTAACTTCCTAAGGGGAAAAATTATAACATTTACTGATTATCATTTATTGAATTAATTGACAAGCACACACTTAATTCTCACAACAACCATAGTAGTGGGTATAGTTAATGTTTTAGAGAAGGAAACAGGCTCAGAGAAGTTAAATAACTTATACAAGGCAATAGAGGAATTAAGAGGTTAAACCACAATTAGAGCTGAAATCGATCTATCTACACTGCGCAAGATACATCCACATTTTTGTAGTAAACTGATAAGAAGTTGAGGACATATTATTAGTAAGGCATTGTACTAAGTACTATATATACCTTATTTATTTAATCCTGGCAGCATCTGTGTGATTATTTTCCTTTTGACATATAAAAAACTGAGGACCAGAGACATTAAGACACAAGGACATACAGGACATATTAAGAGTCGGAAAATGAGGCTGGGGTCGGTAGCTCAGCTTATAATCGCAGACCTTTGGGAGGCTGAGGCAAGTGGACTGCCTGAGGCCAAGGGTTCAAGACCAGTCTGGGCAACTTGGCAAGACCTCGTCTCTACAATAAATAAAAAATTAGCCAGGCATGGTAGCATATGCCTGCAGTTCTTTCTACTTGGAAGGCTGAGGCAGAAGGATCACTGGAGACCAGCAGGTTGATGCTGGGGTGGCTGTGAGTGTGCTACTGCCCTCCAGCCTGGGCTACAGAGTGAGACTCCAACTCAAAAAAAAACAAAAAAAAAAAGATCAGAAAATGGCTTCCTTAAGTAGCCACTAGCCATATATGGCTATTGAGCACTTGAAATGTGTCTATTCAAAATTAAAACATGCTACAAATGTAAAAGTCACAAGATTTCAAAGATTTAATATGAAAAAGTTTGTAAAATACCTCACTAATTTTTTATATTTGCATGTTGAAATGATAATAATTTGAATACACTCAGTTAAATAGCAGGTATTATTCAAATTAACTTCCTGTTTCTTACTTTCTAAAAAAATGAGTAATTAGAAAGTTACAAATTACACATGTGGCTCACATTATATTTATATCAGATGGCAGTGCTAGAGAATATCTCCAAAATATATTTTAATTCTGTTCACTTCTTTTCATCTCTATTGCAATCACTCTATTCAAGACCACTTGATCTCTTGGCAGCACTGCAACAACCCAACTGATCCCTGTGCTTCTACTTTTGCTTACTTCCAATCTCCTATAAGTCAAAATATTTTTTTAAATTAATTTTTTTCTAAATGAAGGTCTCGCTCTGTCACCCAGGCTGGAGTACAGTGGCACAATCATAGCTCACTGCAGCCACGAACTCCTGGACTCAAGTGATCCTCCCACCTCAGCCTCTCAAGTAACTGGAACTACAGGCGTGAGTCATTGCCCTGAGCTAATAGTTTGTTTAAACATGAATCAGATCTTGTTATCCCCTGCTTAAAACTTTCCAATGAGTTACCATTGTACTTAAAGTAAAATTTAAACTTCTTACCACAGCCTACAAAGCTCCACATGACTTGAGTCCTTGCATCACTCTCCCCTTCAGCCACTCTGCTCTAACCATGCTGGCCTCCTTTCAGTTTCTGAACACATCAAGTTCCTTCCTGACTTTAGGCCTTTGCACGTCATTCTTTCTGCCTAAGATGCTCTTACCCTCATTCTTAACACAGCTGGCTTTTCTTCATTCTGGTCTTAACTTAAAGCTTCACCTTCCCAAAGAGACATCGCCTGACCATATCCTTGAAATATGTTCCATTCCTTCATAGCATTCACAATTTGAAATTTTATACATGCACACACACACACACACACACACACACACACACACACACACACACACGTGCGCGTGCCTATGTGTGCATGTGCATGTGTGCGTGTCCTTGCTTTATTTACTGACTCCTGCTCTAGCAAACTGTGAGCACCACGAGGGCCAAGACCAACATGTATGGTATTCAACAAAATATACCCTGAATCTACCAGTGGGCATTCAACTGATATTTGTAAAATAAAACAGCCAATGCCATCACTAAATTATTTAAGTCATTTATTTTAAAATAAATATAAAGCAGATTAATAGAGACTAGAATATTTATTAATTATAATTTTTGTACAATTATTTGGTCTACTACCATTCATACTATTATACAAAATAATCTTTAGGAACTAAATCTTATGTTTAGATATTAATTCTACTTACAAAATAGAAATATTCAAAAAAGTCCTACTTGGGAATTTAAGAACTTGTGCTGTTAAAAATAATAGTTACTATACTGCCATTCCAAGTAATCTAAAATTTATCATATATGCAATGACAAACCTTTAAATATTTTAGACAGTGGCATAGTCTACCTTTCTGGAGTCTCACCTCAAGTTATTTTCTATTCTACTGCATAGAATTATACTTTCATAAAATCTTTCAGAGCAATCTACATTTTGAAAGGATAAATTAAAAATAGAATATCGAATCTACCATTTCAATATCTCATAAGAAGAAAAATATCAAAATCATAAAGAAATCAATGATATACCATATTTGATCCAGACATGAAGAATATGACAAAAGATTAAAAAGGTACCATCAAAACATCTTGTTCTTTCACCAACCTCAATTTCTACTTGTTATTACAAGTATACAATATGCTAACCACAAAAGTAAATTAATTAATAGCTGTCACAAGCTGAGAAATTAGTGTTTCTGCACTAAAATGTCAAATATTTGTATTCGTACTACTATAAATTTAATAATTATCAAAAAAAATCTCAAATTTATTCTAGTATCTAAAAAGTTCACTCTATGATGTGATATTTAGCTTTACCCAATTACTGATTTTTAATGCTGGGCCAATCAACCCAAACATCTTAATTACACTGAAGATTAATAAATTATTTTATAAAAAGAGAGGAAAATAATCATCACCAAATGAGACTGTAAGAATATTACATTACCTGTCTGTGAGAGGCTGGGAGGGCATTCTTTTACTCAATGATGGAAGATCCAGGGAATCTGGTTTCTTATCCATTCTGCAACATGCTTGGATATTTAAGTATTTAAATATGTGCACTTTACCCTTTAAACATATCTGTTAATAAATAAGAAAGTAGATTAAATTATATAGTTTCAAATATAAATGGTATCAGTTTATACTTTTCAATAATCTCAAATTATGTCAAAATATCACAGTCTTGATTGATACTTTGCATATGTAAATAATTGTATTTCTGACACTAGGTAGAAAAATCTGACAATGATACCAAGTAAAATTCTATTGACATCTCTGTTCTTATTAAGAAAAAAAGTTAATTTTTATATATTTCACTAAAGTTTTCTTGTTAAAAGCAGAGTGTACAAACCACCAAATAATATAAAATTTACAACTCATAAAAGTTGGCTTTATTAGAAAAAAATGAAAAGAAATATATTCACTGGAATGTTGAGAACAGAACAAATAATATATTTAATTCTTTTTTTTTCTTTTTGAGTTGGAGTCTCACTCCATTTCCTGGGCTGGAGTGCAGTGGCACGCTCACGGCCAGCCCAGCGTTGACCTGCCTCAGCCTTCCAAGTAGCGGGAACTACAGAAACGCACTACCATACTCAGGTAATTTTTTTTATTTATTGTAGAGATGAGGTCTCACAAAGTTGCCCAGGCTGGTCTTGAACCCATGGACTCAGGCAATCTTCTCACTTTGGCCTCCCAAAGTATTTAATTTTTTAAAGTAATCTCATGAGACTCATTAAGATGTTTGGCATAAACACTGGAAAAAGGCTATGATCAAAGAATATAAATATAGGAAAAATAAATTTGCTGAAAGGTATGATGGCAGGTTAGTTAGAATAAAATAATAAAAGAAAACACCGATCAATTCAACAAGGATAAAATCCTGAGAAATCATTTTCACTGGCCATGGAAAAAAGTAATAATCAGGGATAAAATACTATGTAAAAGACGATATTCTACATAAAAACAATGGAAAATGAAAGGTAAGAAAGGTATAAATCAGTTTTACAAAGGTTAATGATAGTCATCATAAGTGATTTCAAATAAATATTCCAAAAAATACTAATAAAAAATGTTTTGTTTTATAAGCTTACGTTACCTTACCTCACATGCAAAAAAAAAAAGTCATCAAGAAAACAGCAAGACAACCACGTTAAAATTATCATTCCCGGTCAAAAGAAAGAATGTTTATTAGATAATTCTAATAAATACTAGGTCTGACCTGACCTCTGAAAAATTTCATTTAAAAGGAAAATAAAAACTTTGGAGCTATTAGAATATAAATATATTAATTACCAATTTAAATGTGCTAAATATAATTATTTAATTAATTTTCTTTCATTACCAAGTTAAGTGCTGGTGAATTATTCTTTCCTAAACGTTAACTTTTTATCATAGTAATTCATATACAGTTTAAAAAAGAAAACAGAACTACAAAGCTGATTTTAAAAAATCCCCTATTCTATTCCTTTCAATCTCCAAGATTCAATCTCCACTTTTAGTTGGTTTTCTCTATTTACTCCCATATTTATAAATGACATGTTTCTACTGCTATTTTAATTTTTTTCAATCATAGATTTTATTTATTGGGGGTCTACTAAAGAAGGTAAGAACTTAGATTTCTTACAGTATCGCTACCACCACCACCATCCCACGCCTCCACCTCCCATCAATTCACACAGAATTACTTCTGTTCTCTTCAGAAGCATAACACAGTGGTTAAAGAGCATGGACTCTGGAGTCGCACAGTCTTGGTTTCAGTCCTGGTTCTACCACATCTTAGTCATTTGACCTTGAATAAGTCATTTTAACTTCTATGCCTGTTTCCTTATATGTAAAATGAGAATGACAGTATCTGTTTTGTAGAGTTAATGAGGTGAACGTCCCCCCCAAAAAAATAATGAAATTATCTTTTGGAGGGCAAGCCCCTTATAGTACAGGCTTCCACCGTTAGGTAAGTGTTCTAGGAAACCATCAGCATCACTGCACCAGCCAGCATTGTTGTGAGAGGCTGCATTCTGCTTCAATGACTTTTTATTTTTTTGGAGATTCGTTCAACGCATTTGCCCTTTTCATGATGGGTGATTCACAAGCACATCTACCCACAGCATGCTGTGTTTAGCAGCAGCTGTTTATGACCATAAAAGGTTTGACTCCCTTGCCCCACCTTCCCTATTCACATGATCTCCCAAGTGACTTTTTCTTGTTTCACAGGATGAAAAAAGTCCTCAAAAGGAAATGTTTTGCTGATGTGGAAGAGGTTAAACAAACAACAACAACAAAAAAAACAGAAACACTAAAAGGCATCAAAATTGGTGAGGTCAGAAACTGTTTTGAGCAATGGAAAAAGTACTTTGATACGTGTATTGCATCAATGGAGAGTACTTTGAAGGTGACTGAAGTTTAAACGTGTAAGAATAAATACAGGTTTTTTTGTTTTGTTTTGTTTTTTGAGTTGGAGTCTCACTCTGTCGCCCAGACTGGAGTGCAGTGGCCGTTCCCGGCCACCGCAGCCTCGACCTGCTGAGCTCCAGCGATCCTTCCGCCTCAGCCTTCCCAGTAGCTGGAACTACAGGTATGCGCTACCACACCCAGCTGATTTTTTGATTTATTGTAGAGATGAGGTCTCGCCTGCCCAGGAGAGTGTCGAACCTGTGGGCTCAGGCAATCCAAAATACAGTTTTTTATAAATAAATTCCAGATTTTGGGGGTCCTCCCTCATATACTTATTAAATGAGTTTATATATATAAAGCATTTTCAACAGTGCCTGGAGTGCAGTAGGACCTATATAAATCTTTACTATTATTATAGCCTTGTCACAATTTTCTACTAAATCAAAACCCAGTATTTACATTACTAAGACCAAGTAAATATTCACAGATGCACCCCCATAGAGTAGTAAAATTACCTTTCTTTCTCCTACAATTTTTTTCTAAAGTGATTAGTGGCCCCATTTTCTCTTTTAAATAATTTTCTATATGCCTATTATTCATTCTTGATTCTCTAAAAGAACTATAACAAACATCTCTCCATGGGACAAACACATTAAGTCATCTATTACTTTCTTTTATTTTCTTTTATTGACACAACTCCCCCACTCCAAATTGACTGCTTACTAGTCCTATGCACACCTGTCAATCTTGTACATCAAGAATTCTCTGTATTTAGTTCACGCTCACATTTTAGTATAGCATATTCTCTGCTAGCTTCCTAAGAAAGGGTGCATGGGAGTAAAACTTTCTGAGACCTTGCAAGTTTAAACTTTTTCTACCTCACATTTGACTGATGATTGGAATGCAGAAGGAAATATTCCCTCAGTCCTTGAAAGTATCATTCCAACATCTGCTAGCTTCCAGGGTGCTGCTGGGAAGTCATTCTGATTACCACTCCTATGAACGTGCTCCATTATTCCCTCTATTTTTCCCCAGACTTTATTGAAGTATGGGTGATAAAAGCTGTTTATATTAAGGGTGTACAACATGATTTTTTGATATACAGCTAACCCTAAAACAACACGGGTTTGAACTGTGCAGGTCCACTTACATGAGGATTTTCTTTCACCTCTGCCACTCCTGGATAGCGCGAGGCTAACACCCCCTCTTCTTCCCCTCCTCAGTCTACTCAATGTGAAGACAATAAGGATGAAGACATTTATGATGATCAATTCCACTTCATGAATGGCAAATATATTTTCTCTTCCTTATGATTTTCTTAGTGACATTTTTCTTTTCACTAGCTTACTTTATTGTAAGAAAATAGTATACAACATAAAAATATATGCTAGTCAACTGTTTATGTTATCAGTAAGACTTCTAGTCAACAGTGGGCTATTAGTAGCTAAGTTTTGGGGAAGTTCAAAGTCATTTATGAATTTTTCTGACTGTGGGGGGCTAGTACCCCAAGACCCTTATGTTGTTCAAGGGTCAACTGCATCATACAGTGTGCAAAATCAAGCTAATTAGCATGCCCATCACCTCACATAGTTACCTTTTTTGGTGTGTAGTGAGAACACTTGAGTCCTACTCTCCTAGCAAATTTCAAATATATAATACAATATTATTAACTAGCATCACCATGCTGGGCATTAAGTCTCCAGTACTATCCATCTTATCACTGAAGAATGGTACTATTTGAGCAATACCTCCCCTTTTTCCTCACTCCCCAAATCCTGGTAACCACCATTCTACTTTCTGTCACTATGAGTTCATTTTTTTTAAGGTTCCACACGTAAATGATATCATGCAGTACCATGCAGTATTTGTCTTTCTGTGACTGGCTTACTTCCACTTAGCATAATGTCCTCAAAGTTCATCCATGTTGCTACAAGCGCAATAATTTCCTTTTTTTAAGGCTGAATAATATTCCATTACACATACACACATTTTCCTTATCCATTTTCTGTTGCTGAACACGTAGGCTGTTTTCATATCTTGACTATTATGAATAATGCTGCAATGAACATGGGACTTCAGAGATCTCTTTGAGGTAGTGATTTTATTTCCTCTGGATATTGTAATTTATGAAGAATGTATATTTGATGTTGTCCCCATTTCCTAGCACATCACTCCTAAATCTCCTAAGTGATAAGTATACTTTTGCATTCTTGGAGCTCCTGGATAGCCACAACGTAGGAGCCTGGACGCCAGGAGAATCAATCACCTGATTAAAGAATTGGAACTTTCAACCCCACCCCCCTCACCTCCAGGAAATGGAGAGGGGCTGAAGGTTGGCCAATAATGTAACTAATCAAGCCTACAGAATGAAGTTTCCATAAAAACCCAAGAGGACAGCATTTAGAGAGCTTACAGAGAGGTGTGGCAGTTAGCATGCCCAGAAATGGCATGGAAGCTACTGGTGGGATTCAGAATACAATACTCCAAAATGAAGGCTTCAGAAGCAAAGTTTCTCTCTGATCTTCTCCTGCACTCCTGTCTCTCACCCTCCATTCTCACCAGAGGCAAGTTATGACAACTAGAATTCTTCCTCCCCAAGGTCAGTCATACTAGAATCCTTTTCCCCCAAAGCCAGCCATAAAACCTAAAAATATTATCTAAACTTCCCCCATGGTTCTGTGTACCATCTGGCCATAAAGAAATTAGACCCTCATTCTAGAGGGGTTCTATATCAGGGAGGAAGAAATGCTATAACAGAGAGGTAAAGAGGAGGCTATGCTAGGTTTCCCCACTCCATCTATTTCCATTAGTTCATACCCTTTTGTGTACAATTACATTTCTACATGGTTGTCCCTGCTTCATCAAACCTAAGCATAAAATCAGGTAGCTTCCTCTATATCTCTGGATCTTCATTCTGAAAACCCGCATGTCACATAAAACTAAGATCAAATAAATTTGTTATCCTAGTCTCTGTTTACCTGTCTTTTGTTATAGGGGTATAAGCCGTAACACTTATGGTGAGAAAGAAGGGATCACCCCCTTTACACCCCTATGTTCATAACCGTTCTCACATATCTTGCCCTATGCATCTCTTCCTTCTGGTTATTCATTTGTATCTTTTGAAACATCCTTTGTAATAAATTGGCAAAATAGTAAGTAAAATATTTCCCTGAGTTCTGTAAACTGCTCTAGCAAATTAATTGAACCTAAGGTGGGAGAGGAGGTTTGTAGGAGCTTAAATTTTATAGTTGGTCAGCCAGAAGTATAGATGAACAGACTGTAGAACTGAACCCTTAACCTGTGGGATCTGATGGTAACTCTAGGTATATAGTGTCAAAATTGAAGTGAATTGTAGGACATCCAGTCAGGGTCTACTGGAAAATTGCTTGGCAGTGGGAAAAAATCTCCACATGTTTTGGTGACCAGAAGTAAGGTAGACTGTATTGAGAGTTAGAAGAGGAAAAACTCTGTCTTTTTCTATCTCTTATGGGTATATACACAGAAGTGGGACTATAAAATCATATGGTAGTTCTATTTTCAATTTTTTTAGGAAGTTCTATACTGTTCATGATGGCTGTACCATTTCACATTCCCACCAATACTATACAAGGGTTCCTTTTACTCCACATTCTCACCAACCCTTGTTATCTTTTGTCTTTTTCAAAAATAGTCATATCTAATAGAAGTGAAGTGATTATTTCATTGAGGTTTTGCTATACATTTCCGTGATAATTAATCTTTTCATATAGCTTTGGCCATTTATATGACTTCTTTGAAAAAAATGCCTATTCAGATCCTTTGCCCATTTTTTTAACTGGGCTATTTGGTTTTTTTGCTATTGAGTTATATGAGTTCCTTATATATTTTGGATATTAACCCCGTATCAGATAAATGGTTTATACATATTTCTGGATCTCCACATGCAAAAAAGTTAGCATACCCCTTTTGTTTCAATAGAAATCTTTCAGTGTTTTAATCTCTGTCTTTCATGTTAGAGATTATTCTTGCAATGCCTAATAATGCTCGGCTATCTGTTCATTTTCAAGAGTGAGTTAATAAAAGGCCAACTGGAACCTCTGTGTATGTGGGGGAAGTTTACTATGGTGAGCTTCCTGGTGATCAGACAAGGACTAGTCATTTCATCAGGAGATCTCAAAAGATCAATTTAAACAGTATTAAAAGACTTGTTGTCTCCTGTACCTTCACCATGATCTTATACCACTCTGTAACTGGAACTTGTAAGTTGGATTTCTTTGCTTGACTTGGAACTGAGGCCTACTTGCCTATTGTATAAAGCAAGAATAAAAGCAAAGGGCTGAAAGTCTGTTATAAAACAAGATCACTATAAAAGCAGGGCTCTTCTCCTGGTTTAGTTAGTTTACCAAAGAAGAAATCCACCAATTCTGCCCAAGAAATATAAGAGAGACTGGCTGTAAACATTGTGGGAGTTAAGCTGGAGAAGTCAGCTGGAAGGTCCCAACACTCAATATGCCAGCATTCACTGTTTTCTCACTTCTGTCCATAGCTGTACCTAGAGCCCCTGACTCTGGTTCAATTCCTCTTGAGCTTTTCTGTCCAATATGCCACATGTGGATATTTAGATTTAAATTAACTAAATCCAAATAAAACTAAAAGTTTAATTCTTCTGTCACTATAAACTTTCAAGTACTCAATAGGCAAGGTGGCTACAGTAATTAGACAGTGCTGATATAGAATATTCCCATTACCACAGCAAGAACTAATCGACCTTCTCTAAAGAGTAAACACCAGTTTTCTGCTGAGGCAAGGAGTGAGTGAGCTGGCCACAGAGCTGAGGGAGCAACTCTAAGGATAAACCTACTCCTAGAGTAAATCCCAGGCTTCTGTTAATCAAGTAAGGGTATAAACCAAAAATAAAATTCTAGGCCCCTCAACCAACTGAATAGACTCCCTCTGGGCCCAGACAAAACCTGAAAACTAAATATCAGGCTACGAGAGGAAAAGAGGTTGGAAATATCTCATTGTACCCCTTCTCTTTTAGAGTTTAGGCATAAGTGACTAATACTAACATTAAAATAGAGATCATAAGACTGATGAAACAAACTGTGAAAATAAGACACCAAATTCCAACTGCCTCTAATATAATATATGATAGATAACAGACCCTAAAAGAAATAAACATATTTCATCCCCAAATATAATTATTTGACATATTTTAAAATACTCCTGCAAAACCATTTTTTTGTGGGGAAATATTTGCATCTGTACAGAATTTCCATTAACATAGCCAGATCTTTCCCTTTCCAGGCCTTCCTGAATCCGGGAGGTATTAACTGACAGTCTGACAACTTTAAAGTCTGAATAAGAGACATTTGCCATCTATTATCTCCAAGGGCTGCCACCTATGAAGCTATATCTACATAACAAGAACCTCAATCTCTAAGACCTCCTTATCTTAACTCAGAAGTACCTTTCTACTGATTTTAGGTATTTATATAATAGCTTAACTCTCTCAATCAACTGTCAACTAAAGGATCCCTACAGCTCACCTATGACTTGTAAGCCCCCCATGTTTTCCTTTATGAAGCACCTAAAAGGACAGAACATGGAAACAATATACCCAATGAGGAACCATTTTAACATTGCTTAGAACTGTCATGTTTCTCTAGCAGTTCACTTTAATTTACCCTCTAATCTCTAGCCAAGGACAAAACTGGTTTCTCTGAGGTAGTTATTGATAAATGCTTTACAACCCCCTCCCCAGCTTGTTTCATAAACAAGTTAAACTAATCAGCTCATCATGACCTTCATGACACAGACTTCATCAACATGGCAGCAATCATGTGACTAACTCACCCATCTGCCTATCACCCATCACCTGACATCAGTACCTGTGCTTACCTGTCCCCTCTGTGATGACATGAAGCAGACCACCACCCAATCATCTTGACAACTTTCCCTCATCAAAGAGAAAGCTTAATTAAAAGGATTCAACTTCAAGCAGCCAGCAGCCATTGCTTTGCTAAGCCATGGTCTGACCATGTGGTTCCTTGAGCCATGGTTGCCATGTTTCCTAGCCTTGGCCCCCTTACCTACCTTGGGGAGGTAAAACTCTCCTCTATCTCTCTCTCTTTCCATTTGCCATTGCTTTGTTAAATTCTGGTGTGTCCACATGGCTCTTTGAGCTATGGCCGCCATGTTTTCCTAAGTTTTGATCTTATCCCCTACTATGGGGAGGTGAATCTCCTCTCTCTTCTCTGTCTTTAATTTACTTTTGAAATAAACTATATTTTCTAATCTAAGTTCTGTGCAATTCTTTGCATCTTTCATGCAGCACCAGATTGCACAACCCCACCCTGGCAGGTCTGCACTACACTACCCTGGCAGGTATGACCTAAAACCACCTTTCCAGACCAAACCAATATGTAACTCACATTCTTGATTTATGTTCTTGCCTGTAAGTTTCCATCTCCCTAAGATGTGTAAAACCAAGCAGTAACCCAAACAACTTAGGCATGTGTTCTCAGAACCTCTTGAGATTGTATCTCAAGTGATGGTCACTCACATTTGCCTCAGAATAAATCTCTTAAATATTTTATAGAGTTTGGTTTTTTGTCAACAAGTGGTGGTCATGTGGTTACGGAACTAAGGGCAAGAATCTGAGGGTGTAAATCTTAGAACTGTTGTGTTTAATATGGTAGCCACCAGTCATATGTAGCAATTTAAATTTAAATTAAAAATAAAATAAAACTTAAAATGTGGTGCGTTAGTCATACTAGTTATATTCCAAGCATTCAACAGCCACATGAAAAAGTGGCTACAGCATTAGACAGTGTAGATTATAAAATATTTTCATCATTCAGAAAGTTCTCCTGGACAGCATTGCCTTAGACGTTCCACAAACCATAATGGTTTTGGCATTTAATCCCTACATTCAGAGTTACATGTTCCGTCCAATACCCCAGTTATTCCTAGGTTTGCCACATTAAATCAACTTGCTTCTGGTTGCCTTCTCCCACAGCAGAAACAAGTTTCAGCTTTCCCCATTTTGCTAAGGCAGCTACTACTTGAGGATTTCAGCAAATCTTTATTTGAATTAGAAAAGGCATTCCCACCTTTGGTATGAGTGGAATGTACTTTGGTAGGAAGAAAAAGACAGTCTTTCTTCTGGATATATGCAAATCCTCTGCTGGGGCACTCAGCATGGAGGTAGAGCACCATTTCATCACTATGTGCTCCTCAGCTAGATATTCTTGTACAGTGTAAGTAGAAGCACTAGTTATCACTGTTTTGTCTAGTCTCCATTTTTCAAAATTCTGTTGTCTTCTCTTCCCCATTGTCCTCTTCTTTTTCATACTCCCTGCCCTTATAGGTGTGTATCTCAGCTTATCCTTGATCGTTTTAGCAGATTTTACATGGATTTAATCAAAGTCAGAATTAATATTGTCCACTTGCATCTTGTTTTTTCTATTATAATGCCATCTCTCAGTGCAAAGCATGCACACCAATCAATCCCACAACAAATCCCAAGTGGATACATAACTCAGTGGGAAATTAGTAGAAAGATCTCAGAATCTATCTTTTTAAAAATAACACTGGCAACCAGAATTATCATTTCACAAGTAGAAAGTTATTATCTGGGTTTTCCAAATTATATTCTAGAGCCTGAGCTAAAATTTCTATCAAAGTGAAAAAGCCATTTCTCAGAAAAACTCCTTTAGACAACAGTACCTAAACAATGAACTGACTCCTAATTTAGAGAATTTTTTTATTTACCAGTCACAAACAGATAAAATTATGAGCAAAAATGAGAAGAAACAAATAAACTTTTATTACAAACCTGTGCTGGTGGCACTTGCAATGGATTGTTATCCAAAATTATTACTTGTAAATGATGCAGCTTTCTGTAACAAACTGGAATTTCGGTCACTTTATTACAAGAGAAATCCAACTTGACTAAGGGGAGATCTCCTAATTCTGTTCGGAAATGAAAAATAATTAAATTAAGTTTTACACAGTTATTCTCTTATTCGTGTGAGTAAAACTAGTGAACATCTTACCATCTGGCAAAACATGAAGATTATTTCTTCTTATATTTAGCTCTCTAAGTGAATGCAATTTTCCCATTTGTTGGGGAAGGACCTGAATCTCATTGCAGCTAATATCCTAAGGAAAAAAAGAAAAGAAAATTACAACAAGCTGAGAAATATATATAAATATTCTAATGTTTAAATTAAAGCACATGGTTAATAGCTAGCAAAATTACCTTTAATGTCATTTCTCTAAAGATGGATTATCTGGCAGATTTCTATTTATATTACACCATGAAGCTAACCTAGCATAATCAACAGAATTTTTCTATGTAAGAATTTGAGTTACAGCTCAGCAACTATATAAGTCAACCTCTTAAATATCTCAACTAAAAACCAACTCTCACCAACTAAAAACAGAAGAATGACCCAGGTGCTTTTTATTGTAGAAGTAAAATAAAAGAACAACTCAATCATTGTGTAATCTGTCCAATACAGTAGTTGTTTTGAAATACTTAATTGAACAGAAGCTAAGAAAATCAAGGACTTGCAGATGTGAGTTGGAGAACCAAAGAATATGGTCAGGATATATTTAACTAAATCCTTTTCTCCAAAGGGGTACAAAATGGGGGTTACAAACTCAAACATCTGTGACTCACATCATAATCCAAAGATATTCAAAGAGATATGAGTTGGAAATCTCTCAGGTTTAAGTTAAACGCAAGACCTTATTTAAAGGTAACAAGCAAGTCATGATGTAAAGGTAAACACAAGCCGTGATTTAAAGGTAAATAAAGGTTTCCATAATAAGATAATAAAGAACAATTTAAGCTATGTTCTCCCTCCCCTTTTTCTTATACCACTAACAAAAATTTTAAAAAATCTACAACATGATCTAAAACAGTAGTCATTCCAGACACTGCAAATTAAAGTCATAGTCTACTGCAATTGCCCAAAATTTCCAACTTTCACTGAAAATGATATTAGCATGGAGGGAGGATATGGTACATACACTGAGTTTTATCAAAAGTGAAAAAAGGCAGGATGGTAAATTCAAAAGAATATTAAAGCTATATAGGGAAGAATCCAATAAAGCCATAGATGATTAAGAAAATATATCCTACATACTTCTTTCAAAAAATATCTAAGGTATCTTAATTCAACATTGAATATTTATTGAATACTAACTATTAGGCACTGTTCTAGGTGCTGGAGACATATCAAGGAACAAAACAAACAAAAACTCCTGCCCTCATGGAGTTTGCATTTTTAGCAAGGGGAATAAATTATACAACATGCTAGATGGTGATAAGAGCTATTTTAAAAAAGAGCAGGGTAAAGGAAAAAAGCTGTGCTAGCAATAGTGGGAAGGAATATTAGCAATTTATCTCATCTCATAGAGATGGTGATATTTAAGCAGTATTGTCAGAGCTAAGAGAGTAAGCCATGCCAATATATAAGAAAAGAATATTCCAGACAGAAGGAGCAATAAATACAAAGGTTCTTAGGCAGAGAACACATAACATATAAAAAGAACAGCAAGGAATCCAGTGTAACAAGATGGGAGTGGGCAAGGGGAACAGTAGGATGGAAGGAGGGATACAACTTTGACTTTTACCCTGAGAGATGTGGGCAGAATCAGAAACTTCTGAACCAAAGAATGACATAATCTGACTTGTATTTTGACAGGTTCACCTTAACTGCTGTGAATAGACTAATATTCCAATGATGGATAATAACAGCTTGGGAAAATGCCCTTTAAGTAAGCATAACTGCTTCTTTCTAAAGGTGTCTGATACTGAAGATCTCCACATAGAAAATCCATAGACATTTGATAGATAGCTGCCATTTCCCAGGCATGGGAAATAAACCC
This sequence comes from Carlito syrichta, assembly GCF_000164805.1. Lineage (NCBI taxonomy): Eukaryota > Metazoa > Chordata > Mammalia > Primates > Tarsiidae > Carlito > Carlito syrichta. The sequence goes on along the minus strand of NW_007258113.1, from coordinate 125,850 downwards.
ACTCCAATGAGTACTCTACAAAATACTCTGCTGAGGATTGGAGGCCAGAGTATATTTCTCAGGTTTCAAATGACAAAATTTCATTATAGTTGGTTACTGCATTCTCATGGAAGAGTAGCATGAGAAATTTTTCCAATGACAGGAAATTCTCACAAATGCAATATGTAACTTACAACTGTCAATTAGCCATCCTAATGCTACCCATCTACTGTCACTAATTTCAAGAGTTTAAAGCATAATAATTTTATAGTATCTAGTAAAATAATAGTGCTTAATATTTTTAAATCTTCTACTTAAATAAAAATATAATTGGTCCTCTGTATCCATGAGTTTCACATCTGTGGATTCAACCCACCATGAAAAGAAGATATTAAAAAAAAAATGGATGGCTGAATCTGTACTGAACATGTACAGACTACTTTTCTTCTGAGTATTTGCTAAACAATATAGTATAATAACTATTTACACTGTATTCAGTATTATAAGTAATCTAGAGATTGTGTAAAGTATATGGGAGGATGTGAGTTATATACAGATAATACACCATTTTATTTAAGGAACTTGAACATCTATGAATTTTAGTATATGCAAAGGGACAGCCTAGGAACAACTGCCCAAAGAAGAACAACTGTACTAGAATTCATCTAAAAATCTTAAATACTTTTGACATTTCATTTATCTCAAAACTATCTCTCATAATATAATTTAAAACACAGGGCCACAAACTAAATTTAAAAAGAAATTATAGAGCCATAAAATCTTAAATTATAATATTTATAAATCCTTAAAATCATTAACAGTGCCAGGCTCGGTGGCTCAGCCTGTAATCCCGCATCTTTGGGAGGCTGAGGTGAGTGGACTGCCTGAGCCCACAGGTTCGAGACCTGCCTGGGCAGCGAGACCTCATCTCTACAACAAATCAAAAAATCAGCCGGGCGTGGTAGCGCATGCCTGTAATTCCAGCTACTTGGAAGGTTGAGGCGGAAGGATCGCCGGAGCCCAGCAGGTAGAGGCTGCGGTGGCCAGGAGCGGCCACTGCACTCCAGTCTGGGCAACAGAGTGAGACTCCAACTCAAAAAAAAAAAAATCATCAACAGTGTCCAGGTAAATAAAGTAATGGTCCCTTATTGTTATAAATTTATTAGACCACATCTGTAATCTCTGTTCATTTTTTAGTATAATATTAAGAGAGCCTTTCACAAAAGAGGACATTTTCCAGATAGAAATAGCTAAAAATAAAAAATCACAAAAAGGAATAAAGATAACAAAGATGTTTAAACTATAGAAAAAAAGTCTTACAGTTTGATAAAACGGAGAGTAGATGCACAACAGATTATAAATATGTGAAGGGAAGAAGAGTTGTCACTATCTACATTTTTTCACATGGTAGTCTCAGGACCGATGGACAAAAGTGATAGAGGAATGTACTTTGGTTGAAAATAACATAGAGTTTTGCAAAAGAGAATTAGGGCACACACACACACACACACACACACACACACACACACACACATACACACACATACACACAGTTGTCTCCCATTGAAAATATACAAGTAGACATGTCAGGGATTCTTGCATTATTAGGAAGTGGATGTATCCAATCACTTATAAGACCTTTTTAACCTCAAAATTCTATAGTTTTAAAACATACGGTGAAATTCTTATAATTGGACATGCAGGTATTTCTTAATGAATAAAAGGTATTCCTAAAAATTTCTGTATATTACATTCTATTTTAGCATTAATTTCCCACTATGAAATTGTAGGTAAGTTTCTTAAGAAAACATTTTGCTTTCTAGACATAATAAATCATACTTAAGAATAAATACTTTTAAAATACCCATTTATTGGGAGAGCATTACTTAAAGCAGAAAAAAACAAGCAGCATTGTATATTGTGTAAAGTGGAGGTAACCTAAGGATATAAAATAGCTCAATCCTTAGAGGATCCAATCATGTTTCTTTCAGACTTAATGTTCTCTAACCTAAAATGTTATGTTCAAGTTAATTACTTTAAGCTATTCTATATTCCTACAATCATTTGCCTATAATGTTCTCTTTCCATTTATCTTGGTCTTAAAAGTGTTATAAAATCACATAAATATACAGTAGAGGCAGAATTATTTTGGCAATCCTACTCTTCTTTTGTCCTTTTCGCTAAGGCTCCAAAGTAGCCCTGTAAAAGCTTTAAAAATTTTTCCTTAGCTTTTTCCTAATTTTTTATATCCACAAAAATGGATACATAAATGCTTATTCACTTGAAAAGTATTTCCCAAAGTTTGTAAGCAAGGCTTCTGGTTTCATGAGGACTATGAAATAACCAGGCTTTTAATGTGGCTGGGAGCTAAAATAAGTCATAAATAATAGTATCTCAAAATTTTACTAAAATAAATTTAGACATATACCAAGTTAGTCCATTTTGTAAATTATAGTGAAATTCCACAAAGGAATGAACAGTCTTTCCAAATGTAATATTATATTCAATTAATATAGCTATTGTACTTACCAATTCCATTAAATCTTTTAACTTCCCAATTTCTTCTGGAATGGATACCAGTTTATTATTACTGACGACCAAAACTTTAAGGGGAAGATCAAATAGGTATTTTGGCAATGTTGATAAAAGATTTCGACTGAAAAGAATAAGAAAGTCTCATTATGAGAAAAATGTCTGAAACCTAACATATCATGTTGGAAAAGAATAAATCATCTTTTAAGTAAACAATAATCTTTCACTAATAACTTAATCATTTAATAAGTGTTCACTTTGTAGGCACAGTGCTAAATTCCTTATTTGCACTACATTCATTTAATCCTCACATTAATCCCACGAGATAGGTAGTAGGTAGTTATTATCTTCATTACACAAATTAGGAAACGAAGGTTAAAACTGGTTAAGTGACTTGACTTAACCAGGTACAGCAGGAATCCAAACACAAGTCTGACTGCAAAACCTATGCTGTTACAGTGTCTTAGATACCACCAATTCTCAAAAACTCAATGATTCTTCTGAGTTAGAGAACATCAGAATCTTGCTCTCAGGTATAATGTTGGTATATTCAATACCTCCATATCTCTAACTAAGGAAAGGCTGTAAGTATAAATTTGCATGCACTCTGTTCAAAAATGAAAGAATGAATAGGAATATATCTTCAAAAACACATAGCAATCCTAACCCCTTCACTTGGTTTAACAGCCAACTAACAACTCTATCTCAGCTCAAAGTTGATAAAAACACTCCTACCTGTGTGGATACATTTAAATATAATACAATAACATTTATTGAGTGCTTATTGAGCAGAGCAGCTCACATGAATTAATTCAACTAACACTTACCACGATCCCTATTTTACAGATGAAGAAACAGTCACAAAAATACTATGTAAACTGCTCAAAGACACAGGTGAAAAGGAGAATAGCCAGGATTCAAATTCAGGCAATCTGGCTCTGGTGCTCTTGTCTTCAAAACACGATGGTCAAATTTATATGCCAATAAAGTCTGACTGACCCAAATTATCCATTTACACACTAACAAGCATTGATAAGCAATAAGCTATTATTTTCCTTCCTTTTTTTTTTTTTTTGGTTTTTTTTTGAGTCAGGATCTCACTCTGTTGCCCAGGCTGAAGTGCAGTGGCACAATCATGGCTCACTGCAGCCTCCAACCTCTGCACTCAAGCAATCCTTCTGTGTCAGTTTCCTGAGAAGCTACAGGCATATGTCACCACATATGGCTAATTTTTTTTTATTTTTGTAGAAACGAGGTCTGAATATTCTCCGTAGGCTGGTCTCAAACTCATGGGCTCTAGCAATCGATCCTCCTGCCTTTGTCTCCCAAAATGCTGGGATTACAGGCATGAGCCACCACGCCCCACCTTATTTCTCCTATTTTTCAAAGTGACATTGATAGACCTTGTACAATGTGCAAAGCACAAAAGCCAAGTGTTACTTAAGTGCTCATGTGAGAACTTCAAGACCCTTCACCTCACCTTATCCTTGCAGAGGACATTCAGAAACACTAGACTGGCTTTAATCACATGACACAAACAGACTGTTAAAAAATAAAAAATGACAACGCCCCTCAGCTAGCAATACTGGCCTGGCTGCTGGAATGTCAAATATGCTAGGGGCCTGTCATAATCCTTCATACTTTCAGGGGCAAGCAGGCTCCTTGGGAAAATAGTCTATCTGGGCCCCTTCACACTGGAGCACACAAGGTTCTTTCTGTAGGAATCTACTACAAAGAAGTGGGTACTATACAGGAAGAGAGAAGAGTTGAAAAATTATCTTACAAGTTTACTGAGATATTTTCACCAAAATTAAAAAAATGGAAAAAAATATTGGCAAACTTATTTCAATATTCCCTCAAGCCAAAAAGAGCTTAAAAATCAGTTTATTTTCTTCCCTTAAAAAGCATGTTGATTGAGTTAGCATGATCATCTTTTCTTCAGAATCTGCTTTCTTTATACTGCCTAATAAATCACTAATTGTCACTTTTTTTACTGCATGCTTTAGAAAGAGTCAAAGGAATTCAATCACTAGAACAAATATTATTTCAACATAGGCGGTTCAAAAGATTTTGTGACTAAAAAAAAAGAGAAATCAGAAGTTGACTTTTAGAGATCAAGACAGAATAGAATCAGAAAAAGGGGTTTAGTAAAACTATTCTGAGATATATACCAAATATGTTAATCGAGAAATGTAATTCAGTTGTTGGCAAGTCACTTTTTTCCACAAAAGAACAAAATTAAATAAAAACAAAGAAAAAATGTAAGACCTCACTTTCCTCAGACCTCTCCCAAGCCAGGCCATGGAGATATGTACCTACTAAAGAGAAAGGAGCAACCCAAATGACTGATATCTACAGAAGGAAATTTCTCTCACACATTTTAAGGCATATGAGGGGGACTTCCCCAAAAAACTGGAATTATCCATTGGAGGGCAGGTCCCTTGTAATACACTCAGGATTTTCTCCTCTGGATCAAACGGCCAACCAGCTTTTATCTGGAAATTCTCAGAAGGTCGTGTCATGATTTGCAGAAGAAATATCCCGAGGTGTAGTAAACAGGTGACTGGTTCTTCCACCAAACCAGTGTACCTGCTCATACTGCACTGATTGTTCAGCAGTTTTGGAGTTGGAGTCTCACTCTGTCGCCCAGACTGGAGTGCAGTGGCCAGCAGCCTCCACCTGCTGGGCTCCGGCAATCCTTCCGCCTCATCCTTCCAAGTAGCTGCAACTACAGGCACGCGCTACCATGCCTGGCTAGTTTTTGATTTATTGTAGAGATGAGGTCTCGCCAAGTTGCCCAGGCAGGTCTTGAACCCGCGGGCTCAGGCAATCCACTCACCTCAGCCTCTCGAAGGCATGGGATTATAGGCTGAGCCACCGAGCCTGGCTGACTTTTTTTTTTGTTTCACAGGGTGAAAAAAGTCCAGGGAAACATTTTGCTGATGTGGAAGAGGTGAAACAAAAAATGGCAGAAACACTGAAAGGCATCAAAAACTTTTCAGCAGTGGAAAAAGTGTCTCGATAGATGTACTAAATAAAACAGAGAGCACTTTGAAGGTGACTGAAGTTTAAACATGTAAGAATAAATATACAATTTTTTTTTTGAGTTGGAGTCTCACTCTGTCACCCAAACCAGAGTGCAGTGGCCGCTCCCGGCCACTGCAAACTCGACCTGCTGGGCTCTGGCGATCCTTCCGCCTCAACCTTCCAAGTAGCCGAAATTACAGACATGTGCTACCACACCCGGCTGATTTTTTGGTTTATTATAGAGATGAGGTCTCGCCAAGTTGGCCAGGCGGGTCTCGAACCTGCGGGCTCAGGCAATCCACTCACCTCAGCCTCCCAAAGTGCTGGGACTACAGGCTGAGCCACCGAGCCCGGCTTCAATCTTTTATAAATAAATCCTATGTTTTTGGGGTCCCCCCTTGTAAAGTGGTTTCAGTTAAAACAGTATGTCTCTCACTGGAAGAGACATATAAAAGAATTAATATATCATAGTGAGAAGGGAACATTATTATTTTTGTATATTCATTATATTTATTTCTTCCCTACATGGGAATTTAGACTAGTAACTCGGCTAATGAGGGGGAAGAAATGATCCCTTCCAACTGAAAAAAAAATTCTAAAATTAAGTTACAATATTCCAATTTCCATTCAGTGTCATTTATCTGGCAAGGAAAGTTTGAGCTATGTATGAAGAGTTCAACAGCCAGACTACTATGCTTTGAATTGCGGCTCTACCGCTTGCTGAATATATGCATAAATTTAGGCAAAGAGGTTAACCCAGTTTCTTCATCTGTAATACAGAGATAATAACAGTACCTATCTCAAAATGCTGTTGTAAAGACTAGCAGAGGTAACATGAGTAAAGCATTTGGAATACTGCCTGACACATGGTAAGCACTTATGAAGTATAAACATCAACTGTCATCTACTTCCCAACTTTCCAACACTTCCATCTCAAACTATCTATCCTTGAACTAGAAACAGGAAGTCAAAGAGTAAGAAAAAAATAACTCAAGCACAGTTTTTTAATAATGTTTCATGTAACTAAGGATATATATAAATATATCTGTATTGTGGTGCTATGATATCAGGAAAATATTTATAGTCTGAAGTCTTGCTACTCAAAGTGAGGTCTATGGACCAGCAGGCAGGCATGGACATTACCAGGGGACCTGTTAGAAATATAAGTCCCATAACAGACCCAATGAATTAGAATTTACATTTTAACAACATCCACAAGTGATTCCTGTGTATTAAAGTTTGAGAATCACCGCTCTCAAGAACAAAAGTAACAATAATTTCACAATGAAATACGAACATATAAGAAATACAAATAAGAAACTGTTCAGATGAATATAAGCTATATAGCCAAACCAAACACATTCCTTTTCTACTGAAGAGGATTAGAACCACAATAAAAACTAAAATTTACTGTTTAAAAAATTGTTTCCTTACCTAATGTTAAGGTATGTTAACATCTGCAGGTTTTTAATGGCTTCAGGAATGGTTTTGATGCAATTATGATATAAATTTAATGTTTCAAGGGGTGCAAATAGCCAGACATCAGAAGGAATTTCTGTAAAACGATTTCTGGAAAGATCTGAAAAAAAAAAACTGATTGTCAAACATATAGCTATGTCTATGGCAATTAACAACTAATTTCATATTTGCTGAACCACTTAGAATCTAGGCAACTATTTTAAATATCATAAAATATTATTCATCATTACTCATCATGAAAGCAAAAAAATTTAGAAATATACTCATAGAATGCATGTTTATTTACCAAATGTACTGGATATGCTTCAATATCGCTAAAATCCAAATATGCTATTTATTGTTTAAAATGCCAATGAGGAATTCTCTGAAAAAACACACCAAAAAACTCCCGTGATCCCACATCCCCTTCCTTCTACCTCTTCCTTCTTCACAGCCAAACTTAAATAAATCTACAACCAACTAAATTTCTTACTTACCATGGACTTAATCTATTGCAATTTGGTTTATAGTCACTCTCATGTCCACCAAGGTTACCAACAGCCCCCATATCAATAGTCACTCGATCCATGTGGAAACATTCTCTTCCCTCGGTTTGGGAAACCACATATCTGGATCTATTCCTACTATCTCTCTGATTACATTTTATTTTCCTTTGCTAGATTTTCCTTTACCTGTATTGCAATGTTGGTGTTACTAAGAACCATAACAAAAGGTACCCTTCCCTTCTTAAGACATACACTTTATTGGGTGATTTCATCCAATCCTAGGGCTAAATTGTACGTATATACTGACAGAAATTATAAATTAAGGATATGCCTAAAAACCTATATTTGGATATCCAGGACTTCCTTTTGATACCGATCAGAAACCTCAAATTCTACAAGTATAAAACCTGAACTGAAGATACTTTTCCATACTCCTGTTTCTCTCATCTCAGAAAAGGTCACCAGTATCCTCCTGGTGAGTTGCTCAAGCCTGGCATTCATCCTTGATTCCTTCCTTTCCTAAATTATTCCAAGTACACACAAATATACTTCTACTAATTTAAGTTTTCACAAAAATAAAATCATGGAAGTATTATAACCATTACTCTTCTAATAACTGTTTATTTGTTAAATGAAATTTTGAAAAATATTTAGGACATTGCATAGTGGGTTGAAAAACAAATATGCTAAACGACAGTTTCTCAATCTCACCATTATAGACCTCTTGGGTTGGATAACTGTTGTAGGGGAATATGCTGGGCACTGTAGGATATTTAGCAGTATCTTTGGCATATACCCACTAGGATGCCAGTAATACCATCTATTCATGACCAAGAAAAAATGTGCCCTAAGGTTCAAACCCCCAGCCACTATCTGAATAATTATCAAAATAGTTACCTTATCATATAAATGATCTTTGCTTACACTAGTTCATTATACTTACTTGGTTAAAAGCATAAAAATATTTTGTATCTGTCAGAAATAACATCTATAGTCCAGCTTAGTCCACTGTACCTCATTTAGCAACTGATCTTCCCTTACAAGAACAACAATCTCCTATCAATAATGCTGAATTCCCTCACTCTGAAAGATGACACCTATTTACTCAACAATATAGTAAATTATCTATTTAGAACATTAACATATATGTATTAATATATGTGTAATATATACAAGCTCAGCTGGCTCCTACCTGCAAATGTCACCTTCTGGCCTGGAAGATTGTTTGCATCACAAAAGCACAGTACATAGGAGCTGGGAAAGCATCTTACCACCAATGCTACCTCTATCACCCATGCTACCCTGGCTGCTCAGGAGCTCATGAGCCCACTTACCTGCCCAGTACACAACTTACAACAACCAGCATTTGAGAAAGTCACCCAGACACCCAAGAATTGGCCTGTCTAGAACTGCCAACACAGGTGCCAGCGTACCCTGCCCTAGGTCACAAGGACAGATATACTTAGCATACCAACACCACTACTGAAACCAAACAATGGGTTCACCTGGCATTCCAGTCTCCAACACAACTTCACCACAGTCCCCACCAATAATCACAACCTAACACACCAAAGATAGTTTTTTTAAAAATCATAAAGATTCTTCTCCACTGCATGGACTCAGAAGTTAAGCCAGAAGGCCCTATCCACTCAACATCATAGTCACATCTTCAAGAAAAAAGTTCCCTCCAATGAAAGTAATTTTTTAAAGATGCAACTGTGAAGCCAGATACACAGAAATCAACATTAAAACACAGGAAACATGAAAAAGCAAGGTATTATGATACATTCAAAGGAACAGAAGATCTAAATTTTAAAAGTAATTGAAGAAAATACAAAACACATTCAAAAGCTTCAACAACAGACTACATCAAGTAGAAGAAAGAACTTCAGAACTTGAAGACAGGTCTTCTGAAGTAATCCAGTCAAACAAAAATAAAGAAAAAAGAATAAAAAGAAATGAACAAAGCCTTCAGTATGTTTGGGACTACATAAAATAATCCAAATTTCACTATCACTAGTCCCAAGGGAGAAGAGAGGTTAAAAGGTTTAGAAAATCTATTTAGCAAAATAATAAATGAAAGTCTTCCTAGTTCAGCAAGAGATATAGACATCCAGATATAGGAAGCTTCGTAATCCCCAGGCAAATAAAATGCAAAAAGGAATTCATCACAGTAAATTATTATTAAACTGTCTAAAGTCAAAGTGAAAGAACAAATTCTAAGATCAGCAAGAGAAAAGCATCTAATCACCTACAAAAGAAACTCCAGCAGAATAACAGCAGACATCTTAGCAGAAACCTTACATGCCAGTAGAAAATAGAATGCCATATTCAAAGTGCTGAATTAAAAAAAAAAAAACTGTTAGCCAAGAATTTTATATCCAGCAATGTTACACAGTCATAAAGGACAAAATTATGGTCTCTGCAGCAACTTGGATAAATTTAGAGTCTATCACAGAAACAAAGAACTGAGTACCACATGTTCTCACTCGTAAGTGGACCCTAAACATTTACTATAATACTACAAGAAAGAGACTGGCAGTGGCAGATAATTGCTGAGGGAAAGGATTTAACATTAATAAGGGTACTGAACCCAAACCAGTCGAAGTGAGAACCAATGAGAGGTCCAAACTTCACCTGTATGATGACCACTTATTTACCTAACCCTGAATTGTACCCTATATCTTTAAAATTTTAAAAAAGTTATATCCAGCAAAAATGAGCCTCATAAATAAGAAGAAATAGTCTTTCCCCAACAAGTAAATGCTGAGGAAATTTGTTACCACCAGATCAATCCTACAAGAAATGCTCAAAAGACTCCTAAACTTGAAAGTAAAAGTGATATTTACCATCATGAAAACACAAAAGTATAAAACTCACTGATAAAGCAATCACACAAAGGAAGAAGGAATCAAAAGGGATCACTAGAGAATTCCAACAAACCACAAAGACAAATAGTCAAAGAAAAAGAAACAAAGAATGTATAATACAACCAGAAAAAAATTAACAATATAGCAAGAACAAATCCTCACATACCAATATTAACTTTGAAAGTACATAGATTAAATGTTCCACCTGAAAGCTACAGATTGGTGGAACCAATTTTAAAAACATGATCTGAGAATATGATGCTCAAAAGAAACTCCAATTACTTATAAAGATACATATAGACTGAAAATAAAGAAGTGGGAAAAGATACTCCATACAAATGGAAACCAAAAGCAAGCAAGAGTAGTTTTACTTAGATAAAACAAACATTAAATCATAAACAGTAAAAAGAAAAAAAAAGACAAAGAAGGTAATTATATGATGATAAAAGGATTACTTCAACAAGAGGATATAACAATTCTAAATATATATTCACTCAACACAGAAGCACTCAGATCCATAAAACAAATATTACTGGACTGAGAGAGTGAGAGAGAGAGCAAGAGAGTGAGAGCAAATGAGAGAGTGAACAAGTGAGCAAGAGCAATACAATAATACTAGGGGATTTCAATATCCCACTCACAGCAGTAGACAGATCATCTAGACAGAAAATCAACCCCAAAAATTAGGATTTACACCAAATGAACATAATAAAAATGAACTGAACCTTCTATCCAACAACTGCAGAACAAACATTCTTTTCAAGAGCACATGGAAAATTCTCTAAGATGGACTATATGTTAGGCCACAAAACCAGTATCAACAAATTTTTAAAAATCAAATCCTACCAATTTTCTTCTCAGACCACATTGGAATAAAACTAGAAATCAATACCAAGAGGAAATGTAAAAACTATACATATACACTAAAATTAAACAACATATTACTGAACGATCACTGGGTCAATGAAAAAATTAAGATAGAAATTTTAAAATATTTGAAACAAATGAAAATGGAAACATGACATACCAAAACCTGTAAGATATAGCAAAATTAGTGCTATGAGGAAAGTATGTACCATTAAATGCCTGCATCAAGAAAAATAGAAAGACTACAAATTAACAGGCTAACAATATACCACAAAGAACTAGAAAAGCAAGAACAAACCAAAACCAAAATTCGCAGAAGAGAAGAAATAACAAAGATCAGATCAGAAATGAAACAGAAATCAAAGAAATACAAAGGATCAACAAAATGAAGAGTTGGTTCTTCAAAAGATAAAGAAAATTAATAAACTGCTACCCAGACTAACCAAGCAAAGAAGAGAGACGACTCAAACAAATTCAGAAATGAAAAAGGAGACATTACAAATGATAACAAAGAAATACAAAAGATCATCAGAGGCTATTATGAACAACTATACCATCACAAATGAGAAAACCTAGAGAAAATGGATGAATTCCTGGAAACATACAATCTACCAAGATTGAACCAGGAATAATTAGCAAACTATCACCCTGATACCAAAACCAGACAAGGACTCAACAACAAAAAAGAAAACTACAGACCAATATCCCTAATGAATATAGATGCAAAAATCCTCAACAAAATACTAGCAAATCTAGTCCAACAGCACATCAAAAAGACAGGACACCATGATCAAGTGTATTATACCTATAATGCAAGGATGATTCAACATATGTAAATCAGTAAATGTGATATATCACATAAGCAGAATTAAGAATAAAAACCATACATATGATCATCTCAATAGACACAGAAAAGCATTTGATAAAATTCAGCATCCCTTCATGATAAAAAACCTTCAACAAATAGACACAAGAGAAACATATCTCAAATAATAAAGGCCATATACAGCAAACCCATAGTCAATATTATACTAAATCAGGAAAAATTGAAAGTATTTCCTCTAAGAACTGGAACAAGGCAAGGATGCCCATTTTCCATACAATGAAATATCATCCAGAAAATGAACTAGTAAGCTATGAAAAAACACGGAGAGAACTTAAATGTATATTGCTAAGTGAAAGAAGTCAGTCTGACATCGCGACATAAATATGCTCTAAGTAAACATCATTCTGGAAAAAGTAAAACTATGTAAGTAGAAAGATCAATGGCTGCCAAGGATTTGGTAGAAAAAGAGGAAATGAGGGAAGGCAAAAAGTGATGAATACATGGAACATGGGATTTTCACAGCAGTGAACTCTTCTGTATGATACTGTGATGGTGGATAGGTGGATATATGATACATGCATTTATCAAAACCCATAAAACTATACCACAGAAAGAGTGAATCCTAATGTAAAGCATGGAATTTAGTTAACAATAATGTATTGCTTCATTAATTCTCATAATCATCAAATGTAATATATTGGCTAATTAATTGCAACAAATACACTACACAATGCAAGATGTTAAAAATAGGGAAACTAGCTGGGCACAGGGGCTCATGCCTTTAATTCCAACATTTTGGGAGGCAGAGGCGAGAGGATTGCCTGAGTCCAGGGGTTTAAGACCAGCCCGGGCAACTTAGCAAGACCTCGTCTCTACAATAAATTTAAAAATAATAATAATAAAAATAGGGAAACTATGAGCCAGGGAAAATCTGCTCAATTTTTTTGTAAACCTATAACTCCTCCGAAAAATAAAGTCCATTAAATAAAAAAGCAAATAAACTACCTTTAAAAAGTGACAGGAGAAAAACTAAAATATCAGTATTAATAACAAGGATAATTTTAATGATTTTAATATGAAGACATTATTTTAGTAACTTAGAAATTTTTTCATGATACTTTATGTCCTTTCCCTTCCAAACAAAAGATTATTTAATTAAATTACAAAATAATGTTATAAACTCCCTTAGAATTTAATTAAATGTGCACTCATAAACTATTTTCTGCATGAGTTCATATATTTATTTAGTAAACACCACTTAAAATAATTATTACTATCTTAATTTAAAGGACTTAAATAAAGTATTATAAGGTCAAAATTAAAACAAGCTATTATAAAGCTTCTAATAAAGGAAATCTAATTCTTGGGTGTTTCTGATTTTAAATCAATATAGATATCCTTTTTTTAGCATTGGGTAAACAGAATAGCATTGCCAAAAGAAAAATACAACCATGGAAAGAAAGATAGAAAATAACACAGAACAATTTTATCTTAATTTCTTGAGCTGTCTCACACTACAGCATCTCATATTTTCCCTCATCAATTTCCCTCAAATTTGATTTTTTTAAAACTTTTATACAGATATAAAATTTAAACTCTGATTTTAAAGTTTTATGGTGTGATATACAATAAAGGAGCTTTTATAACATTAAAAATTATTCAATTAAAATTCATTCACATGAAGGCAACTAGAATAATATGACTAATAATGAACATACACTTGAGAAATGGCAAATTGGTATTTTAACAGAGTTTCAGCAAAAAAGAAAAAAATGTTTCCCTCTAAAGATGGGAAAACAAACTATGAATTTATTACTTAATGGGAGATTCATTTCACAACAGTTTCAAAGTCTACCTTCTTAAGGGACAAGTAGGACTTGAGAAAAGACGTTATAAAGATGGTTCACTTTTTCTGCACAAAAAAAGAAGATTAAAATTTGTACTAATCTTCCTGCAGTGGGCTGAATGGTGGTACTCGATGACATGAGATACTGGTTGCTGGAATCTGTGAGTGTTACCTTATATAGTAAAGTTTTTGCAAATATAATTTAAAATTTTGTGATGAGGAGATTCACCTGGATCATCTACTAGGTGGGCCCTAAATGCCATCACACGTATCCTTGTAAGAGGGAAGCAGAGGGAAATTAGACACATTGAGGAGAGGACCACATGAAGAGGGAGATAGTCATTGGAGTAATCCTGTCACGGAATGCCAGCCACCAGAAACAGGATGGAGCAAGGAATGGATTCTCCCCTAGAGCCTACAGAGGGAGTGTGGCCCTGGCAAAACCTTGATGTTAGCCCCACTAAATTCATTTTAGACTTCTAGTCTCCAGAACTGTGAGAGACTACATTTCTCTTGTTTGAAACCATTAAGTCTGTGGTAATTTGTTACAGCAGTCACAGGAAACCAATACACACCAAAATAATAGTTTATCAGAATTCATGAGAGAATGGCTGTAAAATTTTTAAAAATAAAATAGCTATGTATTTTTTTCTCTGGTGCAGTAAGGTTACCTCAGCTAATTCATATCCTTAGAGATAAGCATCTTTATAACCAGTGAACTATTTATCTTGTCTCATTTTTCATCATAAATCATATCAACCAGTATTGGCAATGAATCAACAGTAGACAGATTGGTGTGTACTATTTCCTGCTTTCCTTTAAGACACTTCTTATAAAACTGCTGGGAGCCTGTTAGATTGGTTAATAGGTAATCTTATGTTTTCTATCACTCAAGCTTCAGAGATCAAGAAAGCTAGGGAAGGAAGGAGAGGAGTTAGATGGAATGCAAATCTGTTTGCTGTCTCCCAAGTTGTAGCCACAAGAGTCACAGATGGGTCCATCTGCTGCCCAGTGCAATTTCTGGCCCATTGACTAGAGTTTATGCCAAAGTATAGAAAAAGACTTTCAGAAATTATACTATTATACTAGTATAATATACTAATATACTAGTATTATACTATACTATTTATAACAATGATGGTTTTATTCAGTGTACAAGTAAGCATGTTTTTTTGGCAAAAATTGTTAAAACTTAAAGTAAGTTTAGGGGCTATTTAGTAAAATAGATTACCATAGTCTCCCTTATTTAAAAATTCTAGGTAATATCTGAAAGCCTGACATACTTCACCCCGGGTGGGCCCTAAATGCCATCACATGTATCCTTATAAGAGAAAGGCATAGGGAAATTAGACACATTAAGGGAGGGCCATGTGATTTTACTGCTGGTAAAATTTCTAATTATGAAGTGTGCTGCTAGAATACATCTTCATCATTAACAGAATATCACCATAGATTTTTCTGCTTAAAGGAACATGGGGGATAATAGAGAAATTAATGTGAAATTAGAATTCTAAATTCATATAAATAATAACCTAAGTGGGACTGAGGCAACTATTATACACAATCACCCCATATGCTAGTTCTGAATGCCATGCACTTTGCATAAATTATTTCTAATCCTTATATCAACTTTGTGAAGTGACTACAGTTTCTCATTATACACATAAAGCAAAGACAGACTGAATCACATGCCCAATGTTAAGGGAAAAAAGAAAATTAGTAATAACTGACAGCTCTGGGGTTTCAAACTCAGATGTGACTTCAAAGCCCATGTTCTATGTGTGATTTTTCACTCCTCCAACACACTACTGTGACCTCCTATTCCACATTTTAAATATTCTATCCCACTGGAACCACAAACCAGGGTCAGAAGAATTCTAAATCTCCTAACCATATCCACATGCACACCCAAGATTGCTTCTTGCAATAGAAAGCAGAACATAAATTTTACTTCAGGCCCCAATTTTTGGTTCAGAGAATAATGAACACTATTATAAAGCTCTCAGCTATTCCCAATGTACCAGTTCAGAACTGTTTCATCTGAGGCAACATACAGCTTTCTTGGCTCCTTAAAGAGACAGGTCCTTATTAACTTTTCAATATTTTTAACCAATTCAATAAACAAGCATTAAAGAAAATTAATTAAACAAATTTTGTCAGAAAAGAGATAACATCCTATAGGCAAAAACCATTGTACTGAGCACCCATCAAGAACTCTGAAGGGCCAGATTTTACCCTATTTGTAAGCCAATATGCTAGCCTAACACTGTTGTACGAATGCTAGCAGAAGACATGAGACTTCTGTGTGAGAGACAAAGGACTTCATTGCTCACAGCACAGTAATTAGCAAGAGCAGCATATTTCTATCTGTTCCCCTTCCTCCCTCAAATCCCACAGGGGCAACATGGATGGGCCCAGATGAACACATGTACACACAGTACATCACATTATAGAAAAGGAACCTGAGCTGAGGGAACCTAAGTCTTTTTTTTCTTAAGGGAGACATTATCTTTATTTTACTGAACAGTATGCACGATTATCCTTTGCTCTAGAGATAAAACACTATCTCATTCTTCCAAGGATACAAACAAATCTGCCCTTTGCTTTGGAGGGAGACACTATGTCTATCTTGCAAGGTTGTTCACTGTATAAACATCCTTGAAGAGACAATCCAGAACACAAGGCAGTTTGTGACTCACTTGCAAGATATGGAGAAACATGAATCCAAGGAGAATTGTCTCCCATTAGTCAATACCTTTTTCAGCAGGGCTTACAAGTTGCAGCCTAACTATGGAGAATATACAAGGTAAAATATTTACAATTTTTTTTTTTTTTTTTGAGTTGGAGTCTCACTCGGTCACCCAGACTGGAGTGCAGTGGCCGCTCCCGGCCACCACAGCCTCAACCTGCTGGGCTCCGGCGATCCTTCTGCCTCAGCCTTCCGAGTAGCCGGAATTACAGGCATGCGCTACCACGCCCAGCTGATTTTTTGATTTATTGTAGAGATGAGGTCTCGCTGCCCAGGCGGGTCTCGAACCCGCGGGCTCAGGAATATTTACAATTTTAAGTATCAAACTCTTTGTGGTTCTGCACTTACAGAGACTGTGATAGAAGCAGGCAAACCCTGATCCTCACCTTCTAGGCGTCATTCTTTATATTTCTCAAGTAACATCCTGACTTGGCTCACAGCCTTTATCATTCATTTGACAAAATTCCATTAAGCATTAACTGTGAATTAGGCACTAGATGGTACAGTAGATAAAAACTCAGCCAGAGCCGGACTCGGTGGCTCAGCCTGTAATCCCGCACATTTGGGAGGCTGAAGTGAGTGGACTGCCTGAGCCCGTGGGTTCAAGACCCGCCTGGTCAACTTGGCGAGACCTCATCTCTACAATAAATCAAAAAATCAGCTGGGCATGGTAGCGCATGCCTGTAATTTCGGCTACTCGGAAGGCTGAGGTGGAAGGATCGCCGGAGCCCAGCAGGTTTAGGCTGCGGTGGCCGGGAGCAGCCACTGCACTCCAGTCTGGGCGACAGAGTGAGACTCCGACTCAAAAAAAAAAAAAAAAACTCAGCCAGACATCAACCTTGGGCAATACCAATCCTTGCTTCACTTCAGCACCAAGTAAATAATAACACTTCAGCCAAAGAAATAATGCAAAAAAAAAAAAAAAAAATCACTTCTACTTAGTTCCACTAAAATTATAATTTCTACAAAGCTCTTGTGACTGGACCAATACTGCATTATCCTTGGGGCATATCTCAAAGTTCACAGAGGTTTTATGTACTAAAAAAGGAGGGGTAACTGTTATTGTGCAGGTGTGTACTACTAGACTACATCTGAACTGCATTTCTGATTTCACTGATTACTACCTATAAGATAGTGCCAAAATCACTTAATTCCTCACTACCTCAGAGCTGTTGGAAATGAGTAAATATTCTGCAACAACCTAAGATCCTTAGAAGAAATAAGCAATAGAAATGAAGGGAAAATTATCAACTTGTACATAATGACAGATAATGTTTATAAAGTTATAAAATAAAATGACAAAAATTAGACAAAAATTACACTCAATTCTTATAGCATGGAAAATATATACCAGAATTATGTCTCAGGAGTGTGCATAGTCAACCAACTTAGATACTTATTTCCTACCATGAAAATGAAAAAAAGTTCTCTGCTTTTTGGTAACTGCTATTACTCAATTGCAAGCACAGTTACAGTATGTAAAATCTGATTAATATGCTCTTAAATATGAATGCTTCCTTATCTATTTTTCTATCTAAAAGAACTGTTCAGACTAGAAACAAAAACAACAAGAAAACAGGAGGCACTACAGCTGTCTTGATGAAACTCTGATGTTGGATGGAGCCTGATGGGAAATGACAACCCCATGGCTCTAGCATCTGCTTTTAGCAGATGCCCTCTGCAAAGACTGGTGATTTCTTGATTCAGTATTCCCTAGAAGGGTGTTGTGCTGTCATTTAGGACAAGATAATAAATAGTCCATAACATTAAGACCCTGTTGAATGAGTAAGATGTATGGGTCAGAATTTCTAAGCTACTTCATGAGGAAGTAAGATATTAACTAAAAGCACAATGATGAGACAAAAAAAAAAAACTTGTAAAGTAGATATTGGAAAAAAGAAAAAATGGTTTAAAGCCAATAATTATGAGCAACAGTAACAAGCAGTTTCACTGACCTGCAGCAACCAATAATGGAAGGCTCATTTTGAGCACAGGCACTTTGAGAAGTGAGGGTGCAAACAAAAACAGATGTGGCAAGAAGAAACCACAGCTGCTAACCAGAGGGCAGATTATATGCATGTTCAGTGAGAAAGGGACTGTGAGTCATGCAACAATTAAGCCACGTGGAAGGACAAGGCTTTAGTTAAGAGAAGGAGGAGGGGCAGCTCTATGCAGAGTTGTTTATAGGAAATTCTATGAAGTTTTCCGTTTCACCAAGAAATAATGACTAATTAATCAGTGTAAGGGCATTCAAATGTCAAAGCGATGTTTAAGATTGGCACTACACTTCAACCCTTATAAAATGTATTATATTATAAATTTGGCATTTTGAATCAATGTAGCATTATTTACCAAATGGTTTTTGAATAACGTTATTGTCTAAAGACAAATAATATTGAGAGTGGAGTAAAGAAAGAAGTTGGTTAGGCAGACAGTTATGGTGGGCTTCCAGTAAGACTTCCCCATTTTACTTGAAGAAACAGAGCTGCAAGGGGCAAGTTTCCGACAAAAGCCACACTCACTCCCTTTTCACTTGCTTTCTCCCTTTCCATGGGTCTTTTCCTGATTGGCCCTTTTTCAATCCTCTCCCAATTGGTCCTTTACACTATGGTACCACTGTTTGGTCCTTACTGCTGACAAATTAGGTTAGTGTATTTTAAATCCCTACTGCCAACCAATCAGTAAGAACCTCCCCATTTGAAACCTATTAAAAAAAAACCCTAACTACAGCGGCCTCAACGGCAACTCTTTTCAGGTCCTCTCTTGCTGCCTAGAGCTTTCCTGTCACCTAATAAATTCCATATCATTCATTCTTTGGTGTCCATGTTCCTCATTCTTCTTGGTCATGAGACAAGAACTCGGGATTCGTCAAGCAAGAGCTGCAACGCTCCTCCGGGGCTGACTTGTCAACCGTTGAGTTAAAAAGAGCTGTAACACCTCTTGGGGTTCTGCGTCCTTGGATGCCACACGGGTCTCAGGCAGGGAGTGTAGTCCCAGTGAGACTTCAACAATATAACCCCATCACATAACTGTTACTAAAATAAAACTCAGATGGGGAAAAAGATAAACATAAAAATGAATCATTAAGAAAAATATTTTAGTGAATAGTCACAATATTAGAATGGGGAAGGATTTTCAAAGTATCATATAAAGAAAGAATTCAAACATGAAAGATTTCTAGGTTTAGCTACATAAAAAGAAAGAAAAACCTGAGTCTATCAAAAAGCAAAGATACCAACAACACATAGATAAAACCTGGCCAAGGACATAAACGGATTCAAAAATGAAAACTATCAATTACCAAGACATATAAAAATGTGTTCAACCTCACTGTCTTCAAAACAAATGTGAAATAAAGATTAATATATTCATTCATCAAATTTCAAGGTTTTTAAAGATATTACTCAGTATTAGCAAGACTATTTTGAATTAGGCATTTCCATATACCATGGCAATACAAAAGGAGATAACTTTTCTGGGATGCATCTTGGCAATATGAATCAAGGTCCTTGAAACTATTCATACATATTGATCCAAAAATTCAATCTCTAGCAATTTTTGAAACCAAACAGAAATACATAAAAAATAATGCATATTTCAGGATTATTTAAAATAGTAAAAAATTAGAAACAATTTAAATGTCCAACAATAGGGTAAAGACTAAAAACAATGGTATACCTTAACATGGATTTTTCTGTAATTTTTAAAAATCATATTACAGACTACATTCCTTAGTATGGGAATATGTTCAAGGGTAATAACTAGGGCATTTAGAATATAAAACTATATATACAGAGTGAATTGTTGCCTTTAAAAATGTACATTTTACAGACTCCTACATAAACTTATAAAGAACTAGGGGTATGTACAAAGGGATGATGTTGAGGTATAAAAGAAATATACAAAAATATTAATATTTATTAAAGTTGATGGTGTGAGGAGTGATTTGTATTTTCTTCTATATGCTCCCATTTTCCAGATTTTCTACAATAAGCAAGCACTGCTTTTGTTATAAGAAAAACACAATAGCACGCTTTTAACAGGTTTGCTTTAATCTTTTGGAAAAACTTTAACAGTTTCACTTTAGTCTCTTTATCTATAGGCACAGCTGCTTAAGGAGACAAGATGGTCCAGCTTGGGTGCCACAAGTAGCCACTGACCCCCTTCCAGATACCAGAAAAATCCAGACCCATGGAAAAACTGTACAGACAAGAGCAGACTGGTGTAGACCAGAGCAGGTGACCCCCCCTCCCGTACTTTTAGCTCACTAACATATCATTAAAATGCTAAAAATCTCATCCCTAAGAGAAAGCCACCGCTATGTTGCACACATGCAATGTATACCTGTTCATGAATTGCAACTGTGCACCTGAAAATCCAACCTGCTCAGGCTTGTATACCTTCCCTGTCTTACACCCAACTCCTTAAAACTTCCATACCTCCCACTGCTCAGAGAGAAGGTACCTTTGAGCATGAGCCCCCATTCTTCATTCTTTGGTCAATGACTAAAACCTGATTGCCTTTCCAATTATACGTTCTTTCTTTGGGCCGATGTAAAGTAGGTAAAGGAAACACATTACCTGTAAAAATAGAAGACTAAGAAAACTGGAAGAGTGGAAGGAGGTAAAGGGTAAGCGATGAGCAATTATCTACTATGGGTACAATGTACACTATTTTGGTGATGGTTACACTAATGGCCCAGATTTCATCACTATGTAATATAACCATGTAATAAAACTACACTTGTACCTCTAAACCTATAAAACTAATAAAAATAAGTAAATAATGATAAAATGTTTCACAAGGTCAAATGAATCCTACCCATATATATCCCATCCATAAGAGTGATAGATGTAGACAGTTATAGGCTAACTATAAGTTGGTATTATATATAATCATCTTATTTTTATGAGGGCACAACTTGGTCTGATACCAATATCTATCACTGTGTTATGTCACATTTTATTGCCATTGTACTATATATACATCACCATTTTTAAAATGCAGCTGGGCAAGGTGGCTCACACCTATAATCCCAGCACTTTAGGAGGGAGAGGCAAGAGGATTGCCTGAGTCCAGGGGTTCGAGACTAGCCTGGGCAACTTGGTGAGACCTTGTCTCTACAATGTTTTAAAAATTAGCCAGGTGTGGTGGCACACGCCTGTGGTTCCAGCTACTTGGAAGGTTGAGGTGGAAGGATCACCTGAGCCCAGCAGGTCAAAGTTGTGATAGCTGTGAGTATGCTACTGCACTTCAGCCTGGGCGACAGAGTGAGATTCCTATTCAAAAAAATTAAGTAAATGAATATATAATAAAAATAAAATAAAATGCAAATTATAATGAAAGTATGAAAAAAGTAAGTATGTAACTTTCAATGTCAAAATATTTTAATATAATTTTTGTTAAAGTCAAAAAATTATAACATCTGAATTGTTATAGTCTGATTAATGAAGTGAGCAACAGCAAAACATGTCATTTTGACCATCTTTAGAACATGTGAATTGATGCATGATTCACCTAATTTTGATCTTTTTGCTAAGGTCAAGGTCAACCAGACATTAAAAATAAAGTAGATCTGTTTATACACTATACTTTTTATTTGCATGCTAAGATACCTTAGTATCTTTGTACTACATGGGAAAGAAAAACTAATGTAATAAAAGAAAGGTCTGCTTTCGTATAACTTTAGTACGCTTTGGATCCCAAACAAAAGTAGTCCTTGAGAGAAGGAGAAAACAAAACAAAAAACATAGAAGTGCAAGCTGCTGTGCTAAAACAAAACAAAACAAAAACAAACAAACAAAAAAACTAATTGTTTTATCTTTCATGTATCCAGATTAAGACTAATTTTACAGCTGCATGCTGTGCCCCTTAAGATAATACTGTATTTAGACAGCAAAAACCATCCTTACTCGAGCTGTTTAATAGTAATGCACTAAATATTGGATCCTGAAATTAAAAGCAATTTACCTTAAATTGACTAGTAACAACATATTAACAAATTTCACAAACTAATCAAAAAAACCCCAATAGTTTATATTTAGTGGTCAAGCGGGTCTACATAGCAGCACAGTGGTATCTGCCACTAAGACCAAATGGATTCAGAAAATGTATTGCTAACACAGAGAAAGCATAATCAGCAGGGTATCAGCTTCCGATGTCCCCAGTCCTACAAAACCAAACTGGAGGGACCAAATAAAAGGCAAACATGCATAGTGAGTTGCTCTGCTATTGAAGAGTCAACTCTAGATGAGAGCTATGATTTTAAAATCGCAGCTGTGCCTGATGTCCCATGTCTCATCAGAATGAAAGGAGATAATAAACTGCCTTGGGGCAGCCTCCCACAAAATAGGGAGGTGAATAAGAAATGTCCTCATGACAGCTCCTCACAAGTCTGTCTATCTTGCCACGTACCAGGGAGGATCCAAGGATATTCCCTCAAGACTTGAGTTAGATGGTGCTTGAGCCTTGCCTATGTGGCCTAGGTGGAGACATGCAAGATGAACAAGGCACCATGGTGGAACCATTCTCCTACGGTTTATAATCACACAAATAGTACAGGAAGTTGGTATACCAAACTGTCACATTCCACATAATTTTCAATTTAAAAATTTGATAAGCATCTACTATTAACTGTTGTAGAGAGGTATAACACTGAACCAAATACAATGAAGAATTTAATATACAGAATGCATTATCTGTTCTGAAGAAGTTTAAATTCCTCTAGGGGGAAGCAATATAAAGCCAAGAGCACAATTGTATCTGGTTGTATATTCACATTAAACAGTAACTTAAATAACTAATAGAGTGGCAACAAAGTCACTACACTCAAAGAACTCTAAGATGAACACAAAGAGAAATACAAACCAATAACATGTTTTTTCAATTTTGCAATGCATATTTTCTTCTAGTGCTAACATTTCTGAAATCTGTGTATCCATTTACTGTAGTAGTGGGGTTTTTTCCAAAAATTATTAAATTGATGGTGTATGCTACAATGGAGGAAATATACTCACTGCAATAAAAATTAACAATTGCTATAATAGGTATAGAGTAATCACTGTATGTGGAGGAGGAGGAGAAAGGGAAAAAAATAAAGAAAGGCCTGATCTAGGATAGAAAGAATTAACAGAAGTTCATAAGGGAAAGAAGGAGAAGGATATTAATAACGGGGGGGGGATGGAGACATAAAACAGAATGATGCTTTCAAGGAACAGCTCATAGGCTAGAATGCAGAGTTTGGAAGCAGTATGAGACTAAACTAAAGTGCAGGTAAGCCAGGAAAGCAAGGTGGATTCATCTTGTATTGAAAAACCAATCAATATAATAGACCATATTAATGCAATAAAAGGCAAAACCATATGATCAACTCAATAGAACAGAAAAAGCATTTGACAAAATCCAACACCCTCCTATGATTAAAAAAAAAAGTTTTTTAAACTTGGTATGGAAGGGAATTTCTTCAATTGATGAAGACCATTTACTAAAAATCAGAGCTAACATCATATTTAATGGTCAAAGATGAACACATTACCCCTAAATTTAGGAATAAGACAAGAATGTCCACTCCTCATATCTACTTAACATTGTTGAAAACTAGAAATTCTAACCAGAACAGTCAAGCAAGAAACAGAATAAAAAGGTACCCAGACTTGAAAGGAAGAGGTAAAACTATCTCTATTTGCAGATGACATGACACAGAAAATCCTAACGAATCCGTTAAAAAAGTATTACAATAAATAAGTTTAGAAAAGTTGAAGCATACAAGATCGCCATATAAAAATCAATTGTATTTCTACACACTAGCAATGAATAATCCAAACACAATTTTTTTTAAATTACAATTATAATAGTATAAAAAAATAAAGTATGAAAACTACAAAATATTGTTGAAAGAAATTAAAGAGGATATAAATAGTACATGAAATGACATCCCCTATTCATGGATTATACAATTTAATTTTGATACAATGGTAAAATTCCCCCCAAAATGACCTAGAGATTCAGCACAAGTCTTATCAAAGTCCCAAACATCATTTTGCATTTTCTGAAGAAACTGACAAGCTGATCCTAAAATTCATGGAAATGCAAGGATCCCAGAATAACCAAAACGATCTTGAAAACGGACAATGTTGGAAGACTCACACCTCTCCGTTATAAAACATACTACACAGCTACAGTAATCAAGACATTGCTTTGTGGTACTCCGATAAGGATGGACATATAGATGAAATAGAATTAAGAATCCAGAAATAAACCTCTACATTTATAGTCAATTGATTTCCAACAAGAGTGAAAAAACAATTGAATGAAGAAAGAATGATCTTTTCAAAAAATGGTGCTGGACAATTGGATAGCCACATGCAAAAGAATGAAGCTGAACCCTGATCTCACACCATACACGAAAATCAACTCAAGTAAATAATAAAGCTAAACTTAAGAGCTAAAAGTATAAAAGTCAGAAGAACACATAAGGATAAATCTTTCTTACCCTGGGTTAGGCAATGCTTTTTGAGATAAGACACCAAAAGCACAAGCAACATAAGAAATAAATAGATAAAATGGGTGACATCAAAATGTTTAAATTTGTGTTATAAAGTACATAATCAACAGAATAGGAAAGAAATGCTTATAAACCATATATCTGATAAAAGGCTTGAATACAGAATTTGTTTAAAAAAATCTTACAATGCATGACTGTAATGAAAAGACAACCCAATTAGTAAATGAGCAAAGGGTCCGAATATACACTTGTCTTATGAAGATATATAAATGATCAATAAGCACAAACCATAATGAAATATTACCTCATACCCACTAGGATGGCTATAAACAAAAAGATAATAACAAGTGTTATTGAGGATGTAGAGATATTGGAAATCTTCACACACTGTTGATTGGAATAGAAAACAGTATGGCCACTTTGGAAAATAATTTGGCATTCTCTCAAAATGTTAAACATAGAATCACCATATGACCCAGCAATTCCACTCCTATTTATATACCCAAGAGACATGAAGACATATAGCTACACAAAAACCTTGTACATGAATGTTCATAGTAGCATTATTTATAATACTCATAGTATTATATACCCAAATATCCATCAACTGATGAATGAATAAATAAAATGTACAATGGAATATTATTCAGACAGAAAAAAATTAAGTGATGATACATGCTACAGTATAAATGAACTCTGAAAACATAGTAAATGAGAAAAAGTCATAAAAGGCCACATACTGTATGAATCAATTGATATGAAATGCACAGATGAGGTAAATCTATAGAAACAGGAAGTAAATTAAAAGGCTGCCTAGGGTTAGATGAGGTGGGGAGGAGGCAAGAAGAATAGGATGGGATTTATGTGTACAGAGTTTTTCTGAGGATGATGAAAATATTCTAAAATTAAATCGTAGTGATGGGTGCACAGCTAATAGTCAATAAACAATACACTTTAAATAGGTGAATGTTTGGTATGTGAATTCTCTCAATTGTTAAAAAGAAAAGAAATAGGTATAGGGGCCAAGGCCCATGGCCTCTTACAGGTCCTTTGAATCATTGATATAAGGAAGACTGCATAGGAGAAAAGACATACAAATATGTTTACTGTGTATGAGTAGACACAAGAATCTTCATAATGAAGACCCAAAGATGCAAGGGAAGTTGCCTGTTTTTATGCTTGGATTCAACAAAATATGGACAGTCATTGTAGAAATACGACTAGACAAAAAGGGTATGATCTAATGCTAATATACTGAGTGGGGAAACCAGCAAGGTCTATTTGTCCAGTCTTCTTGGCCTCTCTGAGCATACATTCCTTCCTTCTGAGCATGGGGCAGGATCCTGTCTAAACTGGAGATCTTATGACCTACAGTCAAACAACATGTGTCATTTAATTTTTTATGATCAGTTTTTACACAGAAAGGTGGAGGGTAAGTTAAAGTAATATGTTTAGGTTTTATGGTTGGCTTTGGGGAAAATGCATTGTTTCCTAAGCCCCAACATACATAATGATAGATCTAAAGAAAGATGATCCATATGTTAAAACATGAAAATGAACCTCTACCTCACACTATATATAAAATTCAATTCCATATTGATTAAGAACTTAAACATCAAAAACAAAACTTTAAAACTCTTAGTAAAAAATACAGGTGAATATATTTTACACATTCTTAAACAGACACAAAAATCACTGACTATCAAATTCAAGACTGACAAATTTGAATATTTAAAATTTAGAACATATGCTCATCGAAAAACCCTTAAAAAAACAAAAAGTCAAATTGTAAACTAGAAGATATTCACAATATACAAAACTGGCAAATGATTAGTACAACTAATAGAATTATGTAAGAAAAGGACAAACAATAGAAAGTGGGTAAAATAAATGAAAAGTTATTTCACTGTATAGAAAACACATATGGCCAGCAGACATTTGAAGAAATGTTAACATCTTTGGTGATCAGGGAGATTTAAATCAAGAAAGACTTCATTGAAATACCATTTTAAACTCATTTGGCCAAAATTCTTAAATCTGACAATACCATATATTGGCAGGCACATGGATTCATAGGATCTCCTATACATGTCAATGGAAATGTAATTTGTAAGCCAGTTTGAACATTGACATACCATATAACCCAGCAATTTCATTCCTAAGGATGTACACAAGAGAAATATTCACACATGTACAACAAGAGACATATAATAATGCTGACAGCAGCACTATACACAGAGAAAAAAGAAGAAACAAATGCAAATGACCATTGGTGAGAAAATGATAAAGTGTAGTAGATCCACACAATGAAAGACAATGCAACCATTCAAAAAATGAACTACACTTTTATACAACAATTTGGATGAATCTTAACAATTTAATTTTAATAAAAATCACCACAGTTAAATAAAGTACAGTATATACAGTATACATTAGTTTTAGAAAAACTTCTTTTAATGTTCAAAACAAGAAATAAGGAAAAAGATTTTGAAATGTTGCCCCTTTAAATAAGGAAACAGCATTCCGCAGAGTGACAGGAAACTGGCTACTGGCTTGAAGGTATTTTAACAACAAGTGACAATCAAATTTGCATATTGGACAGTGGTTTGGCTAAATTGTGGAGGACTAACTGAAGGTGAAGCAAACTTGAGACAGTGAGATCATTTAGGAAACTACTGATAGGTCCAGTTAAATGTGAGGAAGGGAACCTGAACAACAACAATGGCAGTGAGAACAGACAGGAAAGAAACAGATCTGAGAGCTATTCAAGGAGCTATAACCAGTGGGCCTTGCTTCCTAACTAGATAGAGAAGGTGAAGAAAAGGGAAGAGTTGAGAATAACTCCCAAGTTTCAGACCTGGGTGACAAGAGGGCCCAGGGTCAATAACAAGCATTCATTATTTGACATATTGAGTTTGAGGAGACAATGGAATATCAATATTTATACAGTTTCCTTTCTCTATGTATAACTATAATAAAATCTAACGTCCTCTCCTTCAAGGCCAATCCTCAATCTTCTTTATAAAGCCCCTCCTGCTGTTCCAACAACCCAATCTAATCTCATCTCTCCCTCTTTGAACCGACGTGGAATTCTGCTTTCATTTATGACATTTATCTCACTCTAACCCAGGGTTTCCCAATCCTGGCACCACTGATATTTTGGACCAGATAAGTCTTTGTTGGATGGAGCTTTTTCACTGTAGGCTGCTTGGCACCATCACTTCCCTCTACCCACTAGATGTCGGTAGCAATCCCCAAATTGTGACAATCAAAAATGTCTCCAGCCAGGTACCTTGGCATGTAGTCCTAGCTACTCAGCAGGCTGAGGCAGGAGGATCACTTGAGCCCAGGAGTAAGAGCCTGTGATCAGTTACTGTATTCCAGCCCAAGCAACAAAGCCTGGCAGCATAGCAAAATCTCATCTCTTAAAAAAAGTCTCCAGATACTGCCAAATATCCCTGAAGGCAACCTCCACTCCCCTACCTCTCACCTCACCAGTGAGAACCATTGATCTAGGCTATGTAATAAGAATCTGAGTTCTTATTTTATTACTATCATGAAATCATAAATTTCTTGGAAGCAGCAACTTTACAACCATTATACAATATCAATGACAAATTCATTTTTATATACTCATTAAGATAGATTAAGGACACAGTTACCAATGTCCAACTTACTATTTCTAATTCACAAATATTTTTAAATGTAATTATTTATCACTGGCACAGACATCCCCAGCAAATTAGCCCAAAATTTTAAGGACTTGCATATTGCAATTATTTTTTTAAGAGGTGAAAAATATCTCGACTACACATACTAGATTCTCTTAGGAATACAAACATTAACAAAGCCACTTTTGAGTGAAATATATTTTGAGTGACAAAAGATGCCTTATGCTATCAAAAATTTTAAAAGATACAGAAGGTCCCTATATGATGATAAAAGGTTAAATCCATCAACAAGAAATAATCATCCTAAACATATATGCACCCAACATAGGAGTGCCAACTTTCATAAAGCAGCTTCTAGGTAAACTTAAAAAAGATATTGACTCTAACACTATCATAGCTGGGGACTATAATATCCCACTCACAATCCTAGACAGATCATCGAGACAAAAACCAGCAAGGAAATCTGGAACCTCAATGTGACCCTTGACCAAATGGACTTAATTGATACCTATAGAACACTCCACCCAACAACCATGGAATATACATTCTACTCATCACCCCATGGAACATACTCTAAGATTGACCACATCCTTGGCCATAAATCAAGCATAAGCAAATTTCATAAGATTGAAATTCTGCCATGCACCTTCTGAGACCACAGTGGAATAAAAATAAATATCAACACCAACAAAGTTCCCCAAAAACTCACAAAGACATGGACACTACACAGCATGATGCTAAGCAACTCCTGGGTCAATGTGGAAATCAAAACAGAGATTTAATGATACCTGGAAACAAATGAAAATGAAGAAACATCTTACCAAAACCTCTAGGATGCTATGAAATCAGTAGTAAGAGAGGAATTCATATCTCTACAAACACACATGAAGAAAATGGAAAGATCACAAGTTAACAGTCTAACAAGACACCTAAGGAACCTGAAAAAGCAAGACCACCACAACCCTAACTTCAGCAGAAGAATTCAGATCACCAAAATAAAAACCCAAATCTGGGACATAGAAGACAAAAAGATAATACCAAAAAATAAAAATAAAAATCAATGAAACAAAAAGCTGGTTCTTTGAAAAAATAAAAAAGATTGATGGTCCCCTAGCTAGACTGACAAGAAAAAGAGAGAAAAAGTTCAAATAAACGCAATCAGAAACACAACAGATGAAGCCACAACTGACCCTGAAGAAATACAAAAGATTATCAGAGACTACTATGTACGTGTGTATGAAAACAAACTTGAAAACCTAAAGGAAATGGAGGACTTTCTGACATTATACAACCTTCCCAGGTTGAAACAAGAATAAATCAAGACCCTAAATAGACCAATAACAATCCAAAAAATTGACTACGTCATAAGAAAACTACCTACCAAAAAAAAGCCCTGGACCAGATGGCTTTCCAGCAGAATTCTACAAAAATAAAAGGAGGAACTGATACCAATCCTATTGAAAGTATTCCAGGAGATTGAGAAAGATGGAACTCTCCACAAATCATTTTACAAAGCTAACATCTCATTGATATCCAAACCAGAAAGATCCAACAAAGAAAGAGAACTACAGGCCAATATCCTTGATGAACTTCATGCTAAAATTCTCAACAAGATCCTAGCAAACCAGATTCAACAACACATATCAAAAATCATCCACCACAACCAAGTAGGCTTCATCTCTAGGATGCAAGGTTGTTTCAACATTCGTAAGACCATAAACATAATTAAATACATCTACAGACATGAAAACAAAAACCACATGATTATATCGTTAGATGCACAAAAAGCTTGTGATAAAATTCAGCACCCCTTCTTGATAAAAACCCTCAAACATCTAGGCATAGATGGAACATACCTCAAAATACTAAGAGCCATCTACGAGAAACCCACAACTTGCATACTGCTAAACAGATAGAAATTGGAACTATTTTTCCTGAAAACTGGAACAAGACAAGGAAACCCACTCTCACCCATCCTGTTCAACATAGTTTTGGAAGTCCTAGCCAGAGCAATCAGAGAAGAGAAGACAATCAGGGGTATCCAAATAGGAAAAGAGGAAGTCAAGTTATCTCTCTTTGCAGACAACATGATTCTATACCTCAAAAACCCGAGAGAATCTGTCAAAAACCTCGTTGCACTGAAAAAGGACTTTGGCAAAGTCTCAGGGTAAAATAAATGTGCAAAAGATAATCACATTTCTATACACCAATAATAAACAAACAGAAACCCAAATAAAAAGCACAATTCCATTCACAATAGCCACACACACACAAAAAAGAAGTACCTTGGCATCTTCCTAACCAGAGATGTGAAAGACCTTTACAATGAAAACTACAAAACACTGCTCAAAGAAATCAAAGATGACACAAACAAGTGGAAAAATATTCCATGCTCATGGATTGGAAGAATCAACATTGTTAAGATGTCCACCCTACCCAAGGTAATCTACAGATTTAACGCAATACCCATCAAATTACCAGCAACATTCTTCTCAGACCTAGAAACAACAATACAGGAATTCATATGGAAACATAAACGACCAAGAACAGCCAAAACAATCCTTAGCAAAAAAAAAAAAAGAAAAGAAAAGAAAAGAAAAAAAGCAACAGGTATCAAACGCCCAGACTGTAAAGTTTATCATAAAGCTAAAATAATCAAAACAGCCTCGTATTAGTACAAGAACAGGCATATAGACCAATGGACTAGACCTGAGATTCCAGAAGCAAAACCTCAATTTCTAAACCAACTCATCTTCAACAAAGTCTCCACCACCAACCAGTGGGGAAAGGAGAACCTATTCAGTAAATGGTGCTGGGAAAACTGGCTGACCACATGCAGAAGATTGAAACAGGACCCATATCTATCCCCATACACAAAAATCAACTCTAAATGGATCAGAGACCTAAACGTAAAACCTCAAACTATAAGAACCTTAGAAAATGCAGGAGACATTCTTATGGAAATTGGAACTGGCAACCAATTTCTGATCAAAACTCCAAGTGCCCATGCCATAAGTGATAAGATAGACAAGTGGGACCTTATCAAACTGACAAGCTTCTGCAAATTTAAAGAAACCATCAAGAGAGCAGGGAGACAGCCCACAGACTGGGAAAAAATATTTGCCAACTGTATGTCTGACAAAGGCCTAACATCTAGGATCTACAAGGAACTCAAGCATGCTGAAAAGCAAAAACACAAACAGTCCTAATACAAAGTGGGCAAAAGATATGAATAGACACTTCTCAAAAGACATACGAGCAGCCAACAGATAAATGAAAAACTGTTCAGCCTCACTAGTCATCAGACAAATAGAAATTAAAACTACACTGAGATACTACCTAACTCCAGTCAAAATGGTCATCATCAATAACTGAAAAAATAACATGCTGGAGAGGATGTGGCGAAAAGGGAACACTTCTACACTGTTGGTGGGAGTGTAAACTAGTACAGCCTCTGTGGAAAACAGTGTGGCAATTCCTAAAAATTATAAAAATCAACCTTCATATGACCCCACAATGCCCCTACCGGGAATATAGAAGAACTCAAATCACTCTATAAAAAAGATACCTGCACACATATGTTTATCGCAGCATTGTTCACAATAGCAAGAACATGGAACAAACCATGCTACCCATCAAAAGAAGACTGGATAAAAAATGTGGTACATATACACAATGGAATACTACTCAGTCATAAAGAAGAACAAAATCATGAACTTTGCAGCAACCTGGATAGACTTAGAGTCTATAATACTGAGTGATTTTTCACAGAAACAAAGAACTGAGTATCACATGTTCTAACTCATAAGTGGACCTTGAACAACTATCTTAATACTGTAAGAAAAGTATTGACAGTAGTGAGAAACTGCGGGAATATAGGGGGGCAGGGAGCTGGGATTGGCAGTAGTGGGAAACTGCCTGAGGAAGGGGAAGCACACCTTATCAACAAGGGTACCTGCATAATGAATATTTGTATACCTAACCCTGAATTGTGAATTGTACCCAACAATTTTAAAATTAAAAATTAAAAAAAAAAAAAAAGAAACAAAGAACTGAGTACCACATGTTCTCACTCATAAGTGGACCTTGGACAATTATCATAATATTATAAGAAAGGGATTGGCAGTATTGGGAAACTGCCTGGGGAAGGTGGGGATGAGATTGGCAGTAGTGGCAGACTGTGGGGGGTGGGGGAGGGGCGCACACCTCATCAACAGGTGTATCTGCACAATGATCATTTGCATACCTAACACTGAATGTACCCCACATCTTCAAAAGAAAAAAAGAACAAAAAAGTAGTGAAAAATATCTCAACTACACATACTAGATTCTCTTAGGAACATAATCATTAACAAAGCCATTTTTAAGTGAAATTCAAATTCTCAAGTGTTTTAGAATTGATTAGTTTCCATACAGTTCAAATAAAAGTTTATGCCACAGTTATTTTATATCTGTCTCTTGTCACCTTGAATCTCTAATATTCTACTGAAAGACACTAAAGTTATTAACTTAAATACAAAGTGAAAACAATCTTTATCACAAATTATAAAAGAGTACACAGAATAAACAGCATCTACAAAAAGAAAAGAATTTACTTTCTTATTTGAAACAGAACTTTCCTTGAAATAGTTTGATATAAAAAATACATCAGAAAAAATCCATTGCTGAATTATCCATTAGAGTTCATTGACTGGTATTCTTTAAGTGGAATGTTACCGATTTATTTGAAACAGGAGAAATGTAGAGATTAAAAGTTAAAGTTAGACTTTTAGCAGACTGCATGCACTGGTTGAAAGTGAGACTAAGAATAAACCTAAAGTGTTATTAAACTAACTTATACAGGTCATTTTTATAATATTAAATGGCTTCCTGCTGTGTAAGATACTTTCTCCTTATAAAAGAGAAGCAGGCAACCCTTTTTGAAACTTTCCAGATAACTGATTATAAGAGTATTACAATGCTTTAAGAAGTACCTAAATACACCCAAAGTGTAGCGAAAAAGAGAAGACTAAAAGTTACCCCTTCTAGGTCATGATGATAACCAGCTTCTGCAGATTGGGGGGGGGTGCATCACACAGTTGAAGCATCTCTCAGAGTGGGCTATTGGTCTGGGCTGGGAGAATGATATGGCCTTTTGCAAAGTTTCACTGTATGCCTTGGAGCGTAAACACATACCACCTCCCAGCAAATCAATTTTGTAAGTCCTTAATTATTTTCATTGGTACAAAGTGTCTCTAACATTACTTCTTACATTGTTAACGAAGTTCTGGACCTTGTCTGTCTTTAGGCTTTTGATGCCAAAAAAAATGCTCCAGAGTTTATATCACTAATAATCTAAATTGAAATATTAAATTTCAAACCTTAAGCAAAGTATTCCACTAGCCCCAATTTTAAAATATCCCAACAAATCACTTTTGTCCTTATACCTGTTATGTAGCAAATACCAAACCTAACTCTTCATGAAGCTTTCCCAAACTATATCAACCCCAATAAAATTAAGCCTTATACTATATTTCCATATCTCTTATTTTAACAGTATTGAAGCACACTACTTTGAACACTGTTATATGCTATAATGTAATTCTTTTCTAATTGTTATAAATATTACTGTACACATTCAACTATTTTATAAACCCTTCAAGTATAAGAACAATGCTATTAGCCATAACCATGTTTCCAAAATTAAAGTTCAATAAATGCTTGTTAATGAACCTATTCAAAAACCATCAGAGAGGCATAATAAGTTATGCAAGTACAAAACAAAACACATATCACAAAAAATTATATAATCTATGAAGTTAAATAAGCATTTGTTTTTTCAGAATAACCTATTTATTAGCATAGTGTGTATTTTAATAATAGATCTGCTACAATGAGAGGATGTTTTACAGTAGAAATAACGATGAG
The DNA here is from genome assembly GCF_000164805.1 of Carlito syrichta. NCBI lineage: Eukaryota > Metazoa > Chordata > Mammalia > Primates > Tarsiidae > Carlito > Carlito syrichta. Next base: position 91,109 of record NW_007258113.1, on the reverse strand, counting down.
ATAGTGCTAGAGTTGGAAAATCTAGGTCTGATTCACATTCTGCCATAGACTCACCACTGAACTTTGGACAAAACACCCTTTCTCAACCACACGGAGTAATTACTATATATTCTGCCAAGCTCACAAAGTTATTATTAGTACACAATAGGATAATATATATGAAAGTGCTTAGAAATATAAAGAATGGTATAAATGGTATTATTTTAATGATGAATGTACCCTCCAATTTAATACAACATTTTGTTTTAAAATGTGAACTTGCAAAAGGAAGAAATCAAGGGGCAACTATCTGTGCTATAGAATTCATTACCGAATAAAATAAATCACTGCAAGGTTCAACAACTCAAATTCCATCTACGGCAATTAAAATGAGTCAACTGCCAAAAATGCACTTCACATTCAATTTTTCAGGAAGACATTTATTACATAAAGCAAGGAAGATATTTGAATAAGGCCACAAAATCACAATCATGAGCTCATTCTACTAAATGTACTGAGAAGATCTTCACCTATGTAACAAAATCAGGTGCTATATTTATCTGGCTCCATTTTACAACCCGATACAATGTACTATGCCCACAATTGAAGAGGTGAACCAGCATAAGTAGGAAATACTAGAGTTGACTTCTGGTTTATAGGAAAACATGTGATTATCCAGGATACAGCACAATCTAATGTATGTAAGAATTGCTAAATCTGTTTCACAGACCTACTGCTCACGTACATAAACAGGTATAAAGAAGCAGAGGAAACAGATGTAAGTAGACTGAAACATATCCACTTATTTGCAGCACTGGTGACAGAGTAAACTATAAAAGGTTTCGGGAATTATTTAGGTAATCATTAAATTTATTTTCACATCAACAAATTATCATAGATTCAGATGGACCAAAAAGTTCCAGGCAATTTCCCTTCTTCTTGCCAAATTTACCTACAGACCATCTCAAAGGAGATATTAGAGCAAGAGTCAGCTGCTTTAATGAAATGGGTTGCCAATTTTCTGATCTCTGTTTTTATGTCCTTCTGTGGGTAAAAATTTTAATCAAGGAGTATCCTGAAGGCAAATCTACTCAAAAAGGTCATGTGCACAAACCACCAATTGGAGATTCAAGTAAATTAGCAAACTTCCCCTTTTAATCTCCTAGAAAGCATATCATAATCATAATCATTTAGCTTTGCAGAGGGAAAAAGGGAAAGAAAAGGAGAAAAGTATAATGAGGGCAAAGACAGGGGGCAGGTGAAGATGAGACACTAGAAATGCAGGAAGAGCCGGGCTCGGTGGCTCAGCCTGTAATCCCGCGCCTTTGGGAGGTTGAGGTGAGTGGATTGCCTGAGCACGCGGGTTCGAGATCCGCCTGGGCAACGAGACCTCATCTTTACAATAAATCAAAAAATCAGCCAGGCGTGGTAGCGCATGCCTGTAATTCCAGCTACTTGGAAGGCTGAGGCGGAAGGATCGCCGGAGCCCAGCAGGCGAGGTTGTGGTGGCCGGGAGCGGCCACTGCACTCCAGTCTGGGCGACAGAGTGAGACTCCAACTCAAAAAAAAAAAAAAAAGAAATGCAGAAAGAGGTAAAAAGACACCAAAGATAAACTTTGCCAATAGCTGCCTACTATCCATTTTCTGTCATAGAAAGCCTGTTAACAGGAAACTAGATTTTGCTCTTGCATGTTTTAAGGGTACTATTTTCTTTCTTTCTTTCTTCCTTCCTTCCTTCCTTCCTTCCTCCCTCCCTCCCTCCCTCCTTCCTTTCTTTCTTTCTTTCTTTCTTTGTTGGAGTCTCACTCTGTGGCCCAGGCTGGAATGCAGTGGCATGATCACGGCTACCGCAGCCTGGATCTATTGGGCTCAGACTATCATTCCACCTCAGTCCTCCAAGTAGCTGGAATTACAGAAGCCTGCCACCACATCTGGCTAATTTTTTAAATGTATTGTAGACACACAGTCTCACAATATTGCCCAGGCTGATCTCGAACTCCTGGGCTCTGGCAATCCTCTTGCCTTGAGCCTCCCAAAGTGCTGGAATTTCAAGCATGAACCACCGCGCCTGGTGGTTATCACAGAAACAAAAAACTGAATAGTGTATGTTCTCATTCATAAGTGAGCACTAAACATTAGACACATGGCACGAGGATGGGAACAACAGACACTGGGCAATGCTAAAGGAGGGAAGGAGGGAAAGAGGGAAGGAGAGGGGGGAGGGAGGGGAAAGGAGAGACAAGGGACATAAAACCATCCATCGGGTATCATACCCACTACTGGGGGTGGGGGTGCTCATCAGAAACCCAATCCTTATTTTCATGCAATATACTTATGCAACAAATCCTCACATGTACTCCACGATTCTAATTTTTTTTAAGTTGATCTCATAGAAGTTGAGAGTAGAATGGTGGTTATCAGAGACTATGGTAGTTAGGAGGGAGAGCAGGCTAGGGAGATGGTCAAAGGATACATAATTACAGTTAGATAGGAGGATTAAGTTCAAGAGATCTATACACCATGGTGACTACAGTTAATGACTATATATTGTATTCTTGAAAAATGCTGAGATTAAATATTGTGTTCTCACCACACAAATGATAACTATGTGAGGGCATGCATTTGTTAATTAGCTAGATTTAACCATTCCCAATGTATATATACTTCAAAACATTAAGTTATACAAGATAAGTACATACTACAATGTTATGTCTATTTAAATAAATAAATTTTAAAAAAGAAATATAGATTCCTAGTAAGATTCTAGTCAAAATATGACAAAAAATGAGTCTCTGCCTCACACAAATTTATCAAAAAGAACACTGAACTTAAAACTTGAGCACTTAGTCCCTAGTTTTGGTTTTGCCCCTCTTGACAAGCAGCTTTAATGTTAATCACTAAACTTTTATCAATGTTCTCATTCACTCAACCAACAAATATTTCTACAGTGCCTTAAAAATTAGTTATTTTAGGGTTTCTCAACCCTGACTACACATTGGAATCACCTGGGATTTTTTTTTTTTTTAGTACCTTGGCCCCTGAGATTCTGATTTAATTGGTTTAGAGTAGGGCCTGGGCCCAGGTCAAAAACAAAAATAAAAAAATTCTCTTGCAATTTTACTGTGCAGTTAGCTAGAGTGGAGAACCACTAATCTATTTCATCTTAAGAATATGTAAGGAACTGCAAAATAATGCAAAAAGATCTCCCCATTTCTTTTGGAATATATCAATTTTCCCTTATCCGATATTGTTTGGCTCAGATTCTCAATACCTCCCACCTAGATTAACATAATAAATTCTTAGTTGTTTTTCCTTCCTCCAGTATCTTTCTGATTCAACAAACCATTATATGTTTGTCTAATTAAACAGTTTAGTTCTGAAACACTGTCCCACTGAGATTAATTTTAAGTATAATTCTACTACCAAAAAGACCATTTCATATACTGTGTGTACATGTATATGTGTATGTTCATGTGTGCATATGTATAATTTCAAACATACTCTAGTTTTCTTCAATTCCAGTGTACCCACCTTCATTTACACATAATGAATATTAGGCTCTTTACATTAGAAAATACCACCCTTAAAAATTTCATGGCTGAATTTTGTCAAAAAAAAATGGCAGATAACTCACCCACAGATATCTCATTTAAATAAAAGAAGAGCAGCCCAAGATCTTTTTTACTCTATTTGATTTTAAAATGTCCCCACAAGAAACAAGCAATCAACTGAAAAGAAAAAATAAAATGAAGTTTATGATGAATTAATGTTTACCACGAATAAATATGGTTCTGGTTTGTGCTGAAGTTTGCCTCAGAAAACCAACTGAAGGCTTAAAAGGCAAAGGTTATAACCACATAAGATGATATGCATATTTATGAAAAATGTTATCAAATACATTAAAAGGAATATATAATGAGATGACTGAACAAATATATGGCTTATTCTCCGCCTTTTAAGGGGCTCTCCATCTTCTCGGGGACAGCAAGATAGAAACATAAAAAGAAAATAAAGCTAGCATTGCCAAGTAAGTGGTAAAGACAATAAGTGCCACGGTAATTCAAAGAAATAGGAGACTGCTGTGGACTAAGGAAGCTGGAGACAGCTTCTTGGAAGAGTTAGATCATGAACAAAATTAAATAGGTGGAGAAAATAGGTAGAAATCCTAAGCATGCAGATGATCTTGTACAAAGATGAGGCAGAACTGCACAACATATATCTGAGAGAGAGGGAGTTCACCTAGTTAGAAGATAGTGTTCCACGTAGGAGTGTCTGGGGAGATATGGCTGCCATAATAAATTGGAGCTGGACAGTGAAAGCCCTGAATGCTAACCTAGGATGCTTAAACTTTGTCCTGCAGATAGAAGGACCCTTTACAGGTTATAAAAAACACAAGCAAAAAAAAAAAAAGATACACACCAAGTAGTATAATATCTTGCCAGTAGTCATGAATATGTGAACATATTATCTAAGAAACCTATTCAGAGTGAAGGAGTAAATACTTAAACATGCTTTCCAAAATACACAATCAGTGATTGATTAAGTATTCATAATTCTTAAGATAACTATTAAGAGAATCACTGGGTGGAAAGCTTCAATTTTAGGTTTTCCTCCTGTCTCCACCCTGCTCCAACACACATACCTTGATTTAATATCTAAAAACTAGAAATTGTCCTGTTCTGAAAATAAGAGGTCTGTTACTACTACTCACTGTGGGTGAATTTACTTGCTATATTTTGTCAAAATCCCTATACTGCATCTACTGAAATAATTCTGTCCAGGATTTATTTCAGCTAAGCAGGTACAAACAGGCACGTAAATAACAAATTTAAAGACTATGAAAAGCGAAGAATCTTTTCATCAAACCAAAACATATCTAAAATAATGCAGCACTGGTTTATAAGAAAGAGAGTGTGTTCCTAACAAAAAAAAAAAAGCTAGCCACAACAAAGACTACCAGACAGTATATGAAGAACATTACAATAGCCAATTTCTCATCCAAAATGATAAGCCATTAATCCATAACTCCATAAGGAATGGAGTTAATTTTTTTCTCAAAAATGTCCTTAAAATTTGTGGCTTTCTGCTATAAAAATTTAGACTCTGAGATAACTCAAAGCAAGGATTATCTTTCCCCTGGTAACTAGACGTGTAAGTGATTGATGATTTAATTTGCCACTGAAGCAAATACTAATTTAGCCACCACTACCTTCTCTACGCCAAGAAAATGAAAAATCTGTCTTTAAAGGCATACGTGACAAGAAAGAAGCCAAGAATATCCCAGGATGATTAAACCACACACAAAATAAGAACACAGGGAAACCATGGCAATACTGTTGTTGTCCTCTGAAAAGGGATATGCCATTCTTGCAGACACGTATGCCTTTAAGGAACATGCAGAGATTGTAATTTTATGTATTGTCTGGTTTGGTTTGGTTTTTATTCCGGGGAAAGATGGGAACATCCAAGAGTGTTTAAAGAAGTGCATTAGGAAGGTGTCAATACCTCCCTCCCACCCTTGCTGGGGAAACTCGCTTTAATAACAATGCTCTTTTCACCCCGAACATGCCACCCCGTTTCCACACATCCTTCGGGCAGCAATTCTCCCTCCCCTAACGCCTGCTTTGCCCCTCACGTTCAGGAGAACCGGCTGCTTCGACTTTGTTAGTGTCGCCGCCCCCGCGCACCCGCCCAGAGCAGCAGAGTCCAACAACGCAGCCACG
>NW_007258113.1:73295-85281 GCF_000164805.1 Carlito syrichta | reverse complement strand
GTGTGCTGAGGCTGCAGGCTCCCCGGGTTCCACTGCGGCCCGTTGGGGAACGGCTGACCGAAGAGAGTCGGCACCGGGATGGGCACCAACAGGGTCCCGCCGCCGCCGCCGCCTCCCCCTCCGGCCCCGCCACCTCCCGCTCCGGCCGCGCCACCGCCACCGCTACTTCCACCTCCACCACAACCGCCGCCCCCACTGTTACCACCTCCTCCCTGACTCGCCGCCATGTTCCTGGGAGAGAGAATAGCCCCCGACAATACTCTCTGCCTGTGCCGCGAGTGTAGGGGGTTCTTAGGACGCATGCGCAGGCTGGGGGCGGGCGGGCGCGGTGGGGGCGAGGTACAGGGTGGGAAGGAACCCGGGGGCGGACTGGGAGGAGGTGTTGGATGGAGAAGAGATGATGTTCCAAAGTGCAGAAGGTTTGCTTTAAGAAATGTATGCTCAGAGGAAGGATGCTAAATCCCGGTTCTGCAGCTTTGGGTACCAAAATCTTGCGAACCGACACCAGGCTAACTATAGGTCACTTGGGCGCCGTGTCCCCAAATCTCGAAGTTGCTTCACCGTTTTCGTTCTGCAAAACAAAAACAAATATATCAGGTAGGGATGAAAGGGATTCGTTTCAAAATATATAGAAACAGTATTTAGAAGGGCCATGAGGCAGCTTATCGAGAAGCTTACTGCAAATGTCTCAGGAATTGTTCACTAGTGTTAACAGAGAAAAACACTGGGGAGTCATTTGGGGAAGAAAATTTGCAGTATTGAGTTTCAGGCATATATGAATTTTGCCATCCTCTAGGTTTCCAGAATAAGGAAAGACTTTTGAGGTGCTTTCAAGGAAGCCTCTCGTGTCAGTGTGTGTGGGTCTTAGCCAAACTGCTGCCTTCCAAAACTTGGAAGAGTTCTCTGCATTCTGTTCTACCACTCTTTGAAGTTGTGCCAGTATCTACAAAATATCGCTAGTTTCTTCTCATCATGTCAGTTTTGGCTGATGAAAAACTCTTTGATCATCAAACAATCTTAAAGGTTATTTGTAACATACAGGTTTGGGTTGTAGGTGGAATTCTGAATATTTAATACTGGGTATATGAAACCAATCAATCTTGAATTTTAGGAATTAATCCTTAGAATCTGAAGACATTTTTAATGAGAGGGAAGAGAAGAAAGGTCAAACTCCCTTATCAGGTACATGAGGCTTCCATAATCTGACCCCACCCTACCTTGAACGTTTGTCACCCAACCATTTAGGCCACTGCCATCCCTCTACCCACTACCCTCTTTATTCCCAATCAGAGTCATTCAAATCTTTCACTAATATTCAGTAAAGTTGTTGAAGAAAACTATTAGGATATGTAGACATATTCAATTATCATTAATTTGAATATCTTTTGTATCTCTTTCATATCTATCTCAATTTGAGCAACATGTTAACAGTCTTATTGTTTTAGAGAAATCTCCAGTTCACAAAAGGGTCTCTGCCATAGGTTCCACTTTGCAAAAGAATACAAAAAAAGAATTACAACTTATTAAATTGCTTTGTGGTTATACTAGATAATTAAAAGAATTATGCTGTGAGAAATTACATTTGCCATATGCACGACCCACAGAAAAAGGAAAACTGAGAATCAGACTCAGTATAGTGAATTAGCAAGTGAAAATAAATAATTAAAACCCACTGGTGTCAGAAAGGAATGTCATCTTCCTTATATTTCAGATCAAATCAAGTATTACTTCCAGAATTAAGAAGAATGAGGAAAAAAAACTAAATTCATTAGTTAGAGGAGATTAGAAAAGGAAATATTTTAATAATTAGTCAATGAGAATTTTTGCAATTATTTTTAAAAAATGGACTCCAGAAAATCCAGGATCAGGATACCTTCTCAAGGAGAAAAGTTCACATATAACCAAATTAAAATAAGAAAATGATATTCCAAAGAGTTGAAAGATAGTTATGTAAGAAAAATGAGACTCCTATGAAGTAAGCTAGGTATACATGACAGGCAAGGATACTCACCACTATATTAACAAGGAAGACAAGGTATACATGAGAATCAGGTCTAAATATCATTTGGTAGAGCTCTTTGACAAGAATACCAAGGCCAAAGGAGGTAAAAGGTTTAGGAGAGTGTGAAGTTTAGAAATATGTTCCAACTCTTTAACTCCCTGTGCAATACTTGAAAAAATGTCTTAAAATCTCTGTACTTCGGTGTCTTCATAGATAGCAATGAAAAATAACAATAATACCACTAATAATTAAATAGTGCTTACTATTGCCAGGAACTGTCATAAATGCTTTATGTATATTCGGCCATTTAATCCTCATAACAATCCTGTACAATAGATACTATTATTCTTGAATTTTATAGACGAGGGAAAATAGTACACACCTCACATATGATTGTTGCAAGAATACATAAGTTCACATATGTAAAGTGATAAGCACAATATCTGGCTTAATATCTGGCTTAATTCATTCACTCACTTAATAAACATTTGATGAGTAATCACTCTGTGCCAGGAACTATTCTCCACGCAAGTAAAACTATGGCATTATGAACTAACTACTGTTCATCTCTTTATTACACCTCCGCCCCCTCAAAAAATAAAATAAAATAAAATAATATAGAACATACAAAATGCTGGAAGCCAAAGGGGAAAAAACAGTGAATTTTTTGATAACTGTAAGTAAAGAGATATCTGACATTGCATGAATTTTTCGCTTCTGTCTATATTAGAGAATATTTTATGGTGATTACTTAAATATAATCCATGAAAGGATACATTAGTAATTGGTCAAATTGCAGCCAATACTCAGAATTATCTAAGACAGACTTACAAAATGTATATAAATAAATCACCAAAGCTAGATGACACTTATCAAAGACTATAGTTGGAAAACAAGGGAAAGGAGCAGAGTTTTGAACAAAATATGCAGTCTCTAAGAAAGTACTAGCAGATTGCAAATGTAATTCCTGTTCAGAAGAACTCTAGAGGGGACTTCTGAAATTCCAGGTCAGTTTATGGTCACTGCTATACCAAACAAACATTTATAAATAATATAGAGGAAGAAAGACACAGTTAAATGTCCAAAGCTACAAATTATTCTATTAAATATCAAGATTATCAGCTAGAGTACAGGATGTTCTTACCAATCGGTAAATAAACCAAATGTTAGATATGTATTCGCTCAGGATCTAGAACAAAGCAATGAACTTTGGAATTAAATAACTAAAAGTATAATATGAATTTTTTAAGAATCCTGATTATGATCCAGGGAAGGGCAGTTCTTCTTACTCCAGTCTCAGTACAATCCTGAATTAGAGAAAGCCCTGAGAAATTTGTACAAAATGATTGGAGAAACAGGGAAGGAAGAAACTCACTTGGCTCTCTGCCATTTAATAACTTTATCTTCAGTCTCTTCCAAAATACCAGTTCCTGCATGGTGCCTTCAGAAGACTACATATTAACTTATTTTAGCATAATTTATAGCAACTATATATGACATCTCTGATTCTCCTTCGCCTGTCTGTCCTTGGTTCTGCCCTTGCAGATAATCTTTTGCCCTGATTTAACCAATCATAACAAACACATTAATCAGAAAGTTAATATTTGTTAAGTCAAAAGACATTTGGACAAATGTATAAATGATCACTATTGCTTAAAAGAAGCCATCACATATCTAATTTTCAATATTGATGTCAACAAGCAGCTATTATTTTCTGTCTTGTTTCTTTATATAAACGATTTATTTACTCTATTTTTTTCTTTATATAGACAGTTTATTTACTCTATTTTTTATGTTCTATCTTGATTAGAATCTCTGCTCTGACATTTTAAAAAATGTGGAATGTTTCACAAGTGTAACTTCTCAAAGTCTCTGATTCCTTATCTACAAACCAGAGATCATAACATTATTAGCTGTCTCTTCGGATTACAGTGAGGATTACATGACATAATTATATAAAGTGCCTAGCATACTTTAATGATTATTATTCATTGGTTCTAGGTTCACCTTGCCAATAGAACACGCATTTCAGGGGACCGTGAGTTATCAGCATGGCGGTTCTTAAATTCTTCCTTACTATTGTGCTACCAGCACTAAATGGCACTTACTTCAGTGCTGCTAATGAAATTACATCCTCATTAAGTCACCTCAAGTTTCTGCCTTCCCTAACCAAGGTGTTTTCACAATAAACAGGTAATCTGACTCGATTTCCTGTTTACTGTCTCTAATGCAATACCAGATTTTGACCTGTGTTTCTAGTATGTTAACTTGATATCATGAAATCCATCTAAACATCTGTTCCAAATCCTCCTTTTTTTTTTTTTTTTTTTTTTTGAGTAGGAATCTCACTCTTTTGCCCAGGCTGGACTGCAGTGGTACACTCACACCCACCGTAACCACAACCTGCCGGGCTTAGGCGATCCTTCTGCCTCAGCCTTCCAATTAGCTGGAAGTACAGGTGCATGCTAGCATGCCCAGCTAATTTTTTGATTTGTCGTAGAGAAGAGAGCTCGCCATGTTGCCTAGACTGGTCTCGAACCCCTGGGCTCAGGCAATTCTCTCTCCTCAGCCTCCCAAAGTGCTGGGATTACATGCTTGAGCCACCACAACCAGCCCAAATCCTCCTTTCAAATAAATCTTCCTCAGCCTTCCAAGTAGCTGTAACTACAGGCAAAAATAAATAAATAAATAAATAAAATAAAATATATCTTAAATGCCTGGCTTTGTGTGACCAACATGGGTCTGCTACAAATTTTGAAGAGTTTTCTTGTTAGAACAGTATGTAAAAGATGCAGATTGCTGAATTTTTTATTGTTTTATTTTATTTTTATTTTTTATTTTATTTATTTATTTTTTTTGAGTTGGGAGTCTCACTTTGTCGCCCAGACTGAAGTGCAGTGGCACTCCTGGTCACCGCAGCCTCGACCTGCTGGGCTCCGGCGATCCTTCCGCCTCAGCCTTCCAAGTAGCCGGAATTACAGGCATGCGCTACCACGCCCGGCTGATTTTTTGATTTATTGTAGAGATGAGGTCTTGCTGCCCAGGCGGGTCTCGAACCCGCAGCTCAGGCAATCCACTCACCTCAGCCTCCCAAAGGCGCGGGATTACAGGCTGAGCCACCGAGCCCGGCTAGATTGCTGAATTTTGATAGTTTAACTTTATCAAAAGAAAGTAAATAAAACATCACGTAAAATTATTTTATGGTCAGTCACAGTGGTTCATGTATATAATCCCAGCACTTTGGGAAGTTGAGGCAGGAGGATTGCTTGAGGCAAAGAGTTCAAGATCGGTTTGGACAAAATAGCGAGACCCCCATCTCTCCAGAAACAAAAAAGTTAGCAGAACATGATGGCATACACCTGTAGTCCCAGCTACTCAGGAAGTTGAGGTGAGAGGATGGCTTGATCCCAGAAGTTCAAGGCTGCAGTGAGCTATGATCGTGCCATCAAACTCCAGTTTGGGCAACAAGACACTGTCTTAAATATATATAAATATATATATATATACTTTTATGTCCAATTAGAAAGCAAAAGGTTGAGGAAGATTTTTAGTCTTCTTTAGAATTTAGTCTGAACGTCTTCTCTTTATATATAAACATGAAAAAACACTTGCTGTGCTGTATAAGCATGGAAAACCTGGTTTGGATGTGGCTTATCCCCACCAAAACTCATGATGAAATTTGATCCCCAATGTGGCAGTGTTGAGAGGTGGGCCCTAATGGGAAGTGTTTGGATCATGGGGCAAATCACTTATGAATGTCTTGATGCTGTTTTCACAGTAGTGAGTGAGTTCTCACTTTTGAAACTGGATTAGTTCCCAAGAGAGTGGTCTGTTATAAAGCAAGTTTCCTCCTCCTCTTTGGTCCTCTTCTTCCCAGTGTTCACTTTCCCTTTGACCTTCTCTGCATGTTTTCACCTAGCACTTGGTTCTCCCTAGAAATCAAGCAGATTTCACTGTCACACTTCTCATACTTCTCAGCCTATAAAACCATAAGCTAAAATGAATCTCTTTTTAAAAAATAAAGTATCTAGTCTCAGATATTCTGCTATAGCAATACAAAATGGACTAAGATCATGCCATTTACCTTTTTGAACAAGCTTGTGTTGTATAACTTTCTCTTCTTGCAATATGGGAGAGAAATTCAAATTTCTAAAAGTAAACCTAGATATATATTATGCTACCTCTAAACAGGCTATGCCTGTGACAAAGAAAAAGAGAAGTTAGTGACATTTCAGTAGAGCATATTAAAGGAATGATGTTATCAAGCTAGATTAAAACTCTAGGAGAAAAGATAAGTCCAAAAAGATTGGAGTCTGTGTTTCCCTAAACAGAAAGAGGTAGGAACATTTGGACCAAAATCTGTGTATAAAATGAAGGTTGGAATGAAATTATGAAGAATATAGTTGGGCATTTGCCAAAGTCTAATTATATTTCTTTACTTTAAAATTTGCTTTACATTTTCACTATTCTATATAGCACATATTTCATGTAAAGTTGGCTTGTTTACAAGTTTATGTTTTTTATTTTATCTCCTTAAATCCAATAAACCTACAATATGAATCCCTGTTGACCTATCATTGAGACATTACCTGGTGGCAGTGTACCCAAATTGCAAGGGTTTTTGTTTTGATATGTTTTGATAGATAATGAAATTTCTTTTAAAGACTAAATACGTAAACTTAAAGTTCTGAACCTAACAGGGTCATACATGACCCTGAAATCTAATTTTTCTTTCTATTTGGCAACAAGACTTGATTTATCTTGACCATGAGCTACATTATGATCTCACTTAGCCTATTAGTAGGTGATCAGAGGAAAGTGTCAAAGCTCTATCCCTACACAAGAGAGTGTGTGAGCAAATATTGCAGCATATTCTAGATGTGTTTTTTTGGGAGACAGTCAGAAATTTCAACTTTCATTTACATTACAGGGTTAACTTGGCAGTGATAACCCTCTAGAGGATATTTATTTCTGTTTTTACTTTGTCTACATTTGTGGTCTGATTCCACAAATTCGGAAAAACTACATTAGTTATGATGACCTTAAGTTTCATATTGCCAGGCTCTAACAAGTATAATTAATATAGAAGACTAATATTCTTTCCCCCTCTTGTGGTTTTAAAAGTTTCTTTCTTAAAACAGCTATTCCTAGTAGCTGATTCAAAAGATACTAATTAGTAAACGACTAGGTTCTTCTTGATGAGCTCATCCACTTCTTCCATTTTGTGTATCTTAAGCACTACTTAATAAAACCTTCAATGTAAACACCTTTACTTAGAGTAAAACCCTTTATTCCAATATACATACATAAAGTTTAGGGGACTTTTAAATTTTCTTCACTGCCAATGGCTTCTCCTACTGGTCATAAGTGATAGCCTTTTGATAGATTGGCAAAACTAAAGACATAAATGCACCATGCTGTCTGAGCGCTGTTAAAGTATTTCCCATATGCCCTGGGCAACAGACAAAATAGTCTTCCTGTGGCTAAGGTGAGTTAAACTGAACCAGGTGATCATAGCTAAGTGAGAGAACAGTTACATACTCTGTGTTCTTAGAAAGATGTAAATGTATCACAGTCCTCCCTTTCCACAGTCAAGCCAAACCAGTTCCTGTTATTGGTGCCGAGTGAACTACAGCAGAAAACCCACCATCAAACTAACCAACCAACCACCAATCAGCCATTTGAAAGAAACATCTGACAGAGACTTCTGGGTGGAGGCTTAGAAACCAACCAATCAGTGCTCGCTTGAACCAACCAATCTGAGTTCACCTGAACCAACCTATCAGAGCTCACCTGAACCAACCAAGCAGGACTCCTCTGTGTCAAACGATCAGAATTAAACAAGTTTGAATCCTTCATTTGTATAAACAGACCTAATTGGGAACTTAAGTGGAAACTTTTGCTATCAAAGCCAAATGGTCTCTTTGCACCTTTGTTTTACACCAAAAGCTGCGTCCTCCTGTCTGCAAGCTTTTCACTAGAATAATGTCTCTTTCCTCCTCCAAATTCCTTTTCAAAGGACTTTTGTTCATACTATTAACATCATCTCCACTGCTATGACCTTAATTCAAGTCACTGTTCTCTCCGGACTACTACAATAGCCTCCTAACTTAGGCCTTTCTGCTTCTACTCCTCTGCCACTTAATAAATGTGTGACCTTGGGCAAGATACTTATCCTCTCTGTGCCTGTTTTCTCATCTGAAAAATAGAGATGATAATACAACCTACCTGATAGGGATACTGAGAGGCTAATTAGTTAATAAATGTACAGCACTTGAAAAAGTACCACGCAGTAAGTACTCAAAGAATGACAGCTAGTATTATTGCCATTATCATTAGCATACTCAGCTTACTAATAAACTATAGCACTGAAAGGTAAATTCTCTCTCTTAATTTCACAAGAGTCCTGTGAGGCAAGCATTATTATTATCTCCATTTTAGAAATAACCATGGTTAAGATAAATAATTTGTCCAAGGTCTCAGCTGAGAAGGCAAAGCGATAATTTGAACAGAAGTATGCTTGACTTCTAAACCCAGCCTTTAAATCACTATAACTTCCGGCGGTTATTCATCTGCATTAGTGTCTTTTCTCAATCCAAAATTCCTTAGTTACTTAACTTACTCCTTCCAAGCTATCTTCATATGATAGGAATTGCCAGTTGCTAAGTGCTGCCTGATTAGCTTAAATAAAATTGCTAAGATTACTCATTAACAACTTTCAACAAGCTTCACATTAACCTACTTTCTTAAATGGACTTGCATGGAAAGACTTTTTTTTAAAGAACCATAAACCCAAGATTATCACAACAAACTTTTAAAAGTTTTTTCTTCACTGTGAAAAATTAGCCATAATTCCAGTTCCAAAATACAACCAAAGGTATGTAACTGGTGATAATATTTTTATATAATTGGTTCTAGGTTTTCCTATTGGCACAAATGTTTATTACTTATTTTATTATAAATATTTGTATCTATTTATTTTATAACATATAAGCATTAATCTTTATTACTGCATAATTTTTTCAGATAGCATAATTATATATTATGTATTACCATATATTACAGAATAATATACTACTTGACCTGTGCATCTGTTATGGGATATTTAGGTTTTTGCCAATATTTCTTTATTATATATAACCTTGGTATTAAGTCACTATGAATAAAGCATTTGTATTCATTATTCTCTTACGATAGATTCTAAGAAGTTCAATTACTCATAGAGTAGAAATTTTTTTTTTTTTTTTTTGAGTTGGAGTCTCACTCTGTCGCCCAGACGGGAGTGCAGTGGCCGCTTCCGGCCACCGCAGCCTCGACCTGCTGGGCTCCGGCGATCCTTCCGCCTCAGCCTTCCAAGTAGCCGGAATTACAGGCATATGCTACCATGCCCAACTGATTTTTTGATTTATTGTAGAGATGAGGTCTCGCTGACCAGGCGGGTCTCGAACCCGCGGGCTCAGGCAATCCACTCACCTCAGCCTCCCAAAGGTGCGGGATTACAGGCTGAGCCACCAAGCCTGGCTAGTAGAAATATTTTTAAACATTTTAATAAGTATTGCCAAGTTGCTTCCCAAAAGGTTTGTATCAATTTGCATTGTCAATAGCAATATATGCAAGAATATTTTTGACAGCTCTGGGTATGTTTCGTTTTTAAATACCATTACTATAATATATATATTATATACATACATACATACGTACAAACAGTATGTGACCCCCCAAAATGTAAGTGCTTCTGCTATAGGGCAATATGGAATAATAGGAACTAAATTCACCCCTCCCACCTGAAACAACCAAAAACTTAGACAAAATATATGAAACAATGTTCTTTCAAGACACTGAACACCAAACTACAAAAACAGTGATACCTGAGTTAGGAACACATATGAAGTGAGACCTGAAAATGCCCAATCCTACTGCTTTGAGAGAGTCTCCAGGCCATGATGCAAGAAGGGAAATCCAGGCAGAATCTGGAGGACAGCCTGATTTGAGGAGAGAAGGTTGAGATTTCATGGACACTAGGACAGCTACTACTGGCAGAACAGTGCATTGTATAGGAGAAAGCTGCACACAGAAAGAACTCAGGAGATGTGCAGAGAGTCTCTCTTGCATGTTCAGGAGAATGTGAAAAAACCATCCAAGACCCAGGAAACAACCCTCTCTAAAAGGAGTAAAGGTAACAGTGCCTGGAACTCACACAGGGCAAGGATTCGCACCTATTTCTTTTAGCAAGACTATAAAACCTTATAATTTATGGGTATTGGGTAGAGAACTATGAAGAGTTTTGCCTCAGTAGTGGGGAATAATTATTCCTAAAGACTGCTCTGATTTAGCCTAACAAATCTGTTTTTTTGTTTTGGTTTGGTTTGATTTGGTTTATTTTTGTTTGTTTGTTTGTTTGTTTTTCTAACCATGATTAGTTGAATCACAGATGTGGAACTTATGGATGCAAAAAGCCAATTGTATTTCATTGTCTCAATATGACACAGTTTATTTATTCATTTACCTGTTGACGAACATCTTGGTGACTTTCAAATTTTGGCAATTATAAATAAAGCTATTATAAAAATCCATGTGTAATTTCTAAAAAATTTGTAAAGAATGCCAATTTTATTTACTTATGTTCTTCTTTTTCTTTTTTTATTTCAGTATCTTTAGGGAGTACAAATGGTTTTTGTTTACATGGATGCATTGTATAGTGGCAAAGAAGTCTGGGCTTTACGTGTACCCACCACTCCCACTTGTGCACAATGTACCTGATAGGTGATTTTTTTTCATTCCCATACCCCTTCCCATCCTCCCTGGACTAACAAAGTTAAAAGGATCAATTTCTAAATAATTTAACTGTGGCACAAAATACAGTTCAAGAATTTTACAGGAATACAAAAATAACCAACAGACAGAAAGATAAAATTCACAATTACTGGCATTCAGTGAAAAAAATTACCATGCATGTAAAAGAACAGAAAAATATGACCCATAATGAGGAGGAAAATCCTCATTATGAAGAACCTAGACCTGATACAGAATTATTATGATAAATTATCAAACACAGACATCAAAACAGTCATTATAACTGCATTCTGTATTTTCAGACTGATAGTCGAGACATGGAAAATCTTTTAAAAGACCCAAATAGAACATCTAAACATAAATACTACAATGACCAAGATTTTTTTAAAAAGCCAAGGTGAGATTAACTGCAGATTAGACATTGTAGAAGAAAATAGTCATAATCATAAGAACATAATAATAAAAGCAATCTAAAATGAAACAGAGATTTTTTTTTAAGAACAAAAATAAATAAACAGCAAAGAGACACCTTCAACTGGCCTAAATTCAAAAGAACTGAAAATATGCAAAGTATATTCTTTGACCACAATAACAGAAAGAAATTTGGAATAGTCACAAATAAGTGGAAATGAAACAGCACACTTTGCATAATCTATGGATCAAAGAAAAAAATTATGACTTCAAAATATGCTACAAAACTATAGCAACCAAAACAGCATGGTATTGACATAGTAATTGACACATAGACCAATGGAACAGAAGAGATAACCCAGAAATAAATCTATGCATCTACAACCAACTGATTTTCAACAAAGGTGTCAAAAACACACACTGGGGAAAGGACAGTCTCTTGAATAAATGGTGCTGGGAGGATTGTATATTCATATGCAAAAGAATGAAACTGGACCCCCACCTACTGCCATATACAAAAACCAACTAAAAATAGATTAAAGATTTAAATGTAAGATCAAAACTATGAAACTACTAGAAGAAAATAGGGGAAATAGGTCGGGCTCGGTGGCACAGCCTGTAATCCCGCGCCTTTGGGAGGCTGAGGTGAGTGGATTGCCTGAGCCCGCGGGTTCGAGACCCGCCTGGGCAGCGAGACCTCATCTCTACAATAAATCAAAAATTAGCCGGGCGTGGTAGCGCGCGCCTGTAATTCCGGCTACTTGGAAGGCTGAGGTGGTG